>NC_045439.1:45745686-45884813 GCF_002776525.5 Piliocolobus tephrosceles | reverse complement strand
ATGTTCTCACTCATAGGTGGGAACTGAATGATGACATCACTTGGACTTGGGAAGGGCAACATCATACATCGGGGCCTATCATGGTGGGGGAGGGGGGAGGGATTGCATTGGGAGTTATACCTTATATAAATGACGAATTGATGGGTGCTGACGAGTTGATAGGTGCAGCACACCAACATGGCACAAGTATACATACGTAACAAACCTGCACGTTATGCACATGTACCCTAGAACTTAAAGTATAATAATAAAAAAAAAAGAATATCAATTAAAATTTTGTCAAACACACACAAAATAAATAAATAAATACATACATACATACATACATACATACATACCACAGACTGGATTCCTTGAACAGAACAGAATGTATTTCTCACAGCTCTGGAGACTGGAAATTCCAAGATCTGGGTGCTGGCCCATTTGGTTCCTCATGAGGGCTCTCTTCCTGGCTTTTAGGTGGCTTCCATCTTGGTGTGTTCTCATGTGGTGAGGGGATGGAGAGAGCACAAGCTTTCTGGTGTCTCTTCTTATAAGGTCACAAATTCCATCATGAGACCTCACCTTTGTGGCCTCATCTAGCCCCAGTTATTTCCCAAAGGCCGTACCTCCAAATACGATCACATTAGAGCTTAGGGCTTCAACATATGAATTCTGACAGGACACAAAACATTCAGTCCATCACAGTCATTCATTCATACACGTGTTCAGTGTTTTCTGTTACATTAAGCAGTGTGTTTTGAAGCTATTTGGTTTGATAGTGCAAAATCTACCTGGAAGTGATTTCAGCCCTCAGGAAAACCGCTCCTGCTACAGTGGAACACACAGTAGACGGGTACGAGAGAAGAGCCACAGATTAGACCGAGGCGTTGTCACGCGTTTGGCTCATTAAGCCATGCATGTTAGTCTTGGAGCTCTATTTTGAGGTGTGTTGAGACCAAATCCTTCTCCTAGATCCCCGTACTTAAGCCTGGCAGGAAAAAAAGCTGAATGCACTGTAGTTTTAGAGTGTACCTTTTGATAATACATAGTTTGCAGCATGTCCCTGAAAGGGGAATTTTTTCCTTTGTCTTGGAAATGTCAAATTGTACTTTTCCGTAAACTTTCTAAGTAGAAATGTAAAGTGGTACAAGGGCCCTGTTGTTCTTTGGTGAAAATGCTCCCACGTGATGAATTTCTCAGTTGAGTTGCAAAGACAAATTAGTGAAACCTGACAGGCAAACTACCCCACACCCTGGAGAACAGTGTCCTGGGGTGTCTGGTTTGCTAGATGTGTGGCTGGTGCAGCAATGGGAAGGTGGCGGTTTGACTGCCTGGCCTCTCGCATCTCGCTCCTCCATTTTTACTGCTCCTCTGACCTCTGGAGTAGCCATGTAAGCCTGCACTTCCGTGTACAGAGTTGCTGCTCTACCCTGCTCTTGGCATTTGCATCAAAATTTACTGTGTTCCACTGACAAAATTCTAGAAACTTGAAGTAGGAATGGAGTTCAAAGTTGTATACCCCTCTTCTTTCAAAGTGTGAATATCTAACATCTGCTGTGCAGTCATTTTTTTTTCTGTACTTAAATGCCTATGGGCGAAGAGGAACTTACTTCCTCCACTTTCAGGGATCTACGACTTTTGGAAATTTCGCCTTTCTGTTGACTCAAACAGTGTTTCCCGGTAGCTTCAGTTCACTGGTTCTGGACCACCTATAAGGGGTAGACTTAAAAAATACAACTCTCTTACAAGAAAGCTGTGGAGATATATGAAGTCAGTCTGGGTCTCCCAATCTGGTTTACCTGTCAACAAAGGAAATACTATTAGCCTGATAGTTGCTCATTCTGGCTGTTTCTTCAGGATTACTGTTTTCTCAGTAATCCATAAACCATCCATGTTATGCATTCTAGATACTTGGGTCAGTATCCAGTTGACTTGTCACATTCTTCTCTTATGAAATCAGAACTCTCTGAACTAGCAGTTGGCTAACTGAACTGAGTTATGTTATTATAGCTCATGTTACTTCTTTTGGGTAAGACTTGGTCTTCTTTTTGAGACAGGGTCTCCCTCTGTTGCCCAGGCTGGAGTGCAGTGGTGCAATCACAGCTCACTACAGCCTGGATCTCCTGGACTCAAACCATCCTCCCACCTCAGCCTCCCAAGTATCTGGGACTACAAGTGCATGCCAGCACACCCAGCTAATTTTTGTAATATTTTTAGAGATGGGGTCTCACTGTATTGCCCAGGCTGGTCTGGGTCTCCTGGGCTCAAGCACCCCTCCAACAGTGGCCTTCTAAAGTGCTGGGATTGCAGCGTGAGCCACCATGCATGTCCTTGGTCTTTAATTGGATATCGTTGATGCTGACTGTAGAGTAGCAAGCATGGTAGAAAGTTAATTGGTATGGTGATCTCAAAAAAGGGTATTTAAAGTTCCCTGTTGTGAGGATCTCAGGAATTTAATCCCTGCATCTATCTGAGAGTATAGCTTCAGCCTCTACATGCACATGAAAATAGAGAAGGTAGTCATAAATCCCAGAACTAAGGATCTCTGCGCACAGCCCACTCTGCAAAGTGGATATTTTCCTCTCCGGTCAATCTGTGACTTGCCCAAGGGTGAATTAGCAAAGATGAAACACGGGGTGGGAATGGGGGAGACAAGGAGATCACTTTTGGATATGTCACAGTAGAGGTACCTCTGGAACTCCTTCAAACGGTCCATCTCAAAGTTGTAAATACCCAGCTAATGTTTAAGATTGTGGCCACAGACTCAGGTTGATTGCATGGAATAGCGTGAAAATGAGACAGTATTGGCTTACAGTTAAGAACAAGGCTTTGAAGACAAGCTTAGATTTAAAACTTACCCCTACAGTGTACTATAATTCTGTGATATTGTACAAACTCTTTAATTCTCTAAGTCTCAGTTTCTTCATCTACATGAGGATGACAGTACTATCCATTCCATGGGGTTACTGTGAAAATTAATTCATGTGGCTTGCTTATTCCAGTGTCTGACATCAGTGAATCCTCCATATACTTTATCAGTTGTTAAGAAGAAGAGTGATCCAGGGGAGGAAATTAAACAATGAATTTACTTGAAAGACAGATTCCATAAGGAAATTGTTGAATAAATTATGGTTATACCCATACTGTGGAATATTTTGCAACGATTAAAAGAAAGAATACATTAGATCTACATATATTGACCTGGATGGTTTGTCCCTGATAGACAAATAAATGAAAAAAAGAAAGAGGGGTGTGTGCTTATTTTAATCCCATTAAAAGTAGTAGCAAAAGCCATCTGAACATAGACATGTACATGGGGAAAGTTGTAGAACAGAAACAAAAGTTTGAGATGGGTTGAGTGGTTATTAATTTTTCATTATGTATCTTATATTGTCTGATTGTGGTGAGAATGTGTTAACTTTTTTGAGGATAAAATTTTTAAAAGGAAATAAGCCAAAGGACTGAGTGGTGGGTCGTGGAAGAAGAGAAATCAGTCAGCGAGCTGTGAGAGGCAGTAGATGGGCAGGGAAGAGACGTATACAGGACAGTACAGCATTAAACACCAAGCGTCTCATACGTTTCCTCATTTGTCATGGCTACATAAGGGCTTATGTCTTGAACTCTTCTTGTTCGTTTCATTTGTTATCCCTCCATTTCTGGCACAGGGCATGACAATATTTCTTTCTTCTTATCTTCATTTCTGTTTTATTTCTAGCAACTGAGCCAACATTTGTCTGCAGGAATTCGTGGTGGGGAGATAAATGATAAGAAGATGGATGGAAACACAGTATCATTTATTGACTAAAGAGCAATGTCACTTGAATTTAATTGTAAAATGTAAATTAATGCATATACATAAAAAAACCTTTTTAGCTGTTCTAAAATGATTACAGTGAATGCTACATCCTCTTCATACCCTTGTCCCAAGTCTCTCAATTCCTCTTCCTTGAGACATGTCCTTACATGTCCTTCCAGAAATGGTCTATGCATATGCAGGCTCTGCATTTGAATGTCTTCTGTTGAAAAACAAATGGTGGTATATTATCTACTTGAAGAACAGAGATTTTTTTCCTAAGTCTTTAGAGAGATGAAATCTAAACCCTTTAAAAAAAGGTAATAGGTAGGCAATCTTTTCTTTTTCCTTTTTTCTTTTTCTTTTTCTTTTTTATTTTTTATTTTTTATTTATTTATTTATTTTTTTTTTTTTTTGGGTGGAGTCCCCCTCTTTCCCTAGGGGGGGGGGCAATGGCATGGTCTTCACTCACTGCAACCTCCGCCTCCCGGGTTCAAGTGATTCTACCTCAGCCTCCTGAGTAGCTGGGACTACAGGCACCCGCCACCACACCCGGCTAATTTTTGTATTTTTAGTAGAGATGGGTTTCACTATGTTGGCCAGGGTGGTCTCCAACTCCTGACCTCGTGATCTGCATGCCTCAGTCTTCCAAAGTGCTGGAATTACAGACATGAGCCACCATGCCCAGCCAATCTTTTCTTTTATCAGAAGGGTCTGTGGGTGAGAGTTCAAGTCCTGTAAATAATTCTGCTATCTCTTGTTGGAGAAACTGCTAGTTTTTTCAGATCATGCAACAGTCTTATAAATGTTTATTGCAGTTACAAGCTACAAAGAAAGATTTTTTCCAGTACTACTGCTCCAGGTAGAGCAGTTGCACCAGTCATTATTTATAACTGGATTAAAGAGTAGCAGCACATACTTCTACCGTGGTTATAGAGTGCCTTCTGTTGTGCAGAGTAGAGTGCTTATTCACCAGGGAGTTCTCAAACACCTTTCTCTATAGGCACTGTCCCAAATACTGTCAAGAGAGAAAAAATTAAAAATGAGCTCCTGCCCTCTAAGAACAGGTGGGAGCAGCCCCCAAATCTTGCAAATGAAGCAAGAGGGGATATTCAGTCTTTAATCCAAGCAGCTAGAAGCTTGCCTCTCCCAAGTTCACCCAGTGAGGATTTTAACACTCCTTTGACAAAGAAATGGGGCCGAGCGGCAGAGGAAGGCAGGTGACACCGAGGCATGAAATTCACCCTTTCGAGCCCTTCCTGGGGATCTGTGGCTCTTGGGTTGATTCTTGAAGGAAAGGGATGAATGAAGGAGAGGAAGGGAAGCAGGCTTTTATTTATTTGTTTATTTATTTTTTATTTTTTTGACTCCTACACAGAGGATGGAATTGAGAAAAATACACTGTGGCAGTGAAATCAACTTACAAAACTGAGGAGGAAAATTTTGACAAAAGGAAACCGAAAATCTGATTACTGTGGGGCTGTCCATTTTATTGCTGCACCAAGGAGCAGGGTAGATACTATTTTGGCCTAAAGAGCACTGAAATTTTGTTTTCTCATTTGCAAACAGACAGGTTCAAACTCGTCAGAAGCCATAACTGAGTTTCCTTGTGACTGATTTGTATGTGTGTTAGTGGTTTTTTTTTTTTTTTTTTTTTTTTTTTCCTGTAAGAATCTGGTTGAGTAATTCAGAAGGTTAAAAAACAACAAAACAGAAATAAGTGAGAAAGTTAACTGAGGTCTGCCACATATGCCGGGAAGGTGCCCACAGACTGGCAGAATCTGTGAAGTCTTTGTCTGTTTCTGCCTATGCAAATACTAAGCCACGCTCAACAGAGCTTGAGCGTTTTATCTGTTCAACTGCCATTTAAGAAATAGGACTCTGTTCTCAACAGCTTATTCCTTGGGGTTTCAGAATGTAAAATATGAAGTGTGTATAATCACAGGCCAGGTTCCCAGCATTTCTCGGCATTTCAGCTTTGGCAGCAGGAATGGGAAAAACTGAAGGTTTTATGGCCAGGAAGGCTGAGTGTAATCTTTGTTCTGTGGCGCTAGGAAAGGAAGTGAGTCTGTTACAAAGCGCTTTACCTCTGAAGCATGGCTCAGGGGCAGCTGTGCTTTGTGCCATATATTCTGTTTTCATAAAAAGAAGGAGGTAGACTCGAGGGCTTACCATGGCAGAGTATTTTCACAATATCTCACTTGATATATCATCCAGGGAAAGTGACCTGCGTTATACTTTGTGTTTTAAGATTTAACTCTAGAATCAAAAACTTACCAGAGAAGCTCAAGATACTTTACTTTGCAAGAATTAATTCTCAATATAAAAACTCATCAGAGTTCAAGATAAGAAGAATTCAATAAATAACACACTTTATATGGAAGAAGTATTTTAAAAATTGTTTTAACTTTGAATGAGCTTAGATTAACTTACCTGGTGCAGAGGTAGGTCAGACCCCATGTCATCATTTGCCCAGAAAAGTCCAAATTTGCTCCCATAATCCCCCTTCATGACCCCTTTTACTCTCAGAGGCCCATTTTATTTATTGGGGTGGTTTTTTTTCTTGAGACAGTCTCGCTCTGTTGCCCAGACTGGAGTGCAGTGGTACTCCACTGCAACCTCTACCTCCTGGGTTCAAGCCATTTTCCTGCCTCAGCCTCCCAAGTAGCTGGGATTACAGGTGCTCAACACCATGCCTGGCTAATTTTTGTTATTTTTAGTAGAGATGGGGGGGGGGGTCTCACCATAATGGCCAGGCTGGCCTTGAACTCCTGAATTCAAGTCATCTACTCACCTCTGCCTTCCACAGTGCTGGGATTAGAGGCATGAGCCACCGCACCTGGCCATCTGAGGCCCATTT
The DNA here is from genome assembly GCF_002776525.5 of Piliocolobus tephrosceles. NCBI lineage: Eukaryota > Metazoa > Chordata > Mammalia > Primates > Cercopithecidae > Piliocolobus > Piliocolobus tephrosceles. Next base: position 45,878,178 of record NC_045439.1, on the reverse strand, counting down.
TGGATGGTACGCTGCATGGTCATCCTACAAAGAGGTGTCTGCATTTCTACTTTTTTTTCTTTAAGATGGTAGAACCAAACGTAAAAGGGTGTTTTTACAAATTGAGAGGGGTCCCCCTGTAGGAGAGGAATTTCTCCAGCATTTTCCTTTGATGGAGTATTCTCCTCTCATTCAGAAATCGGAAATTTAGTAACTAAAGCATTATATAAGACATTATATAAGACATTAATATATTTATATGAGGTATAAATTTGTCTGTAGCCATAACTTCATGGGCTTGCATTCATTTATTAATCCATCCATGCATTCAGTCATTTATTTACTCATTCAACAAATGTTCATTGAGACCTATTTTTTGCCTAGGGATATAGCAGTGACCACAGTAGGCCTGCTTACTGCCCACAGGAAGCAGGCATTCTAGCATAAGCACACAAACAAGTAAAAGTAATTACCAATTGTGAAAGTTACATGGAAGGAAATAAGTGAGCTTTTATTTGGGGTTTTATTTCATAGAGCTGAAGGAAGTGAAGAGACAGATACCTTTCTCCGCACTTCTTTCACTGTTGAATGTCTAAAGTGTTTATTACTCCGTTTGGACTACTGTGATAGAACACTATAGATTGGGTGGCTTGTAAACAACAGAAAATCATTTCTCACTGCTCTAGAGGCTGGAAAGTGCAAGGTCAAAGTACCAGCAGATTTGGTGTCAGGTGAGGGCCTGCTTCTTGGTTCATGGATAGCTGTCTTCTCGCTGTGTCTTCACATGGTGGAAGCAGTGAGAGAGCTCCCTAGGATTTGATTTCTTTTCTTTCTTTTTTTGCGAGATGGAGTCTTGCTCTGTCACCCAGGTTGGAGTGCATTGTATGATCTCGGCTCACTGCAACCCCCACCTGCTAGATTCAAGTGATTCTCCTGCCTTAGCCTCCTGAGTAGCTGGGATTACAGGCATGCGCCACCATGCCTGGCTAATTTTGTATTTTTAGTAGAGACAGGGTTTCTGCATGTTGGTCAGGTCTCGAACTCCTGACCTCAGGTAATCTGCCCACCTCGGCCTCCCAAAGTGCTGGGATTACGGGCATGAGCCACCTCACCCAGCCGGATTTCTTTTCTAAGGGCACTAATCCCATTCACAAGGGCTTTACCTTCATGACCTAGCCACCTCCCAAAGGACCCACCTCCAAATACAGTCACATTGAAGGTTAAGTTTCAACATACCAATTTTGGGGACACATAAACATTCAGTCTATAGCAGTGTTTTTTCTGGGGTTTCAAACTCAAATACCTTCAGAGTGGAGGCCAGTGGGGACACTCCTGTCCCACGGTTCTAACCAGAGGGGACTGGCATATCCATTCACCTAAAGCTCAGTTAAGAAAGGTGAGGAGCCCTGGGCCAGACCCGCAGGAAGTGTCCTCAGGTTGCATTTGGCTCTGGCCACGTATTCACTTTTTCCAGAGTCCCCAGGTATACTTTAGTTCCACATCAACGCCTGCCAGGCCTGGTTCAGTCCTACATTTCAATAGGTCCCCTTGTGGGTCTCAGAGAAAAAGAGAGCAGCGTTAGAATTTTACTACCACGGTGAGTTTTTCCACTTCACTTTGGAAACATTGAGCTATTCCTACGCAGTTTGGATGACAGAAATACTGTGCTCAGTGCAATCTACTGGAAAATCTGAGTGCTTGGGAAAATGTCAGGAATACTGTCTTTTGTCATGGAATTTCTCCGTATTGCAGCGGTACTTCGGTGTGAGTCAGCAGGAGGAACTTCGGTGCACCAAGCAGGCCGTATGTCCCAGCTCTGATTGAAGTCAGGGGGGTGGGTAAGTGGTGTCCCGGCCAGTCCAGGGATGGGGGCTATTTCTAGTGTGCAGTGCTGGCCTTCCTGAACCAAATGTGAACCCCCCTGGGTTCTCCCATGAGTTTCTCTGGAAAGCCCATCTTCTCTTCTTCTTTAGCCAACCCCTCCCCCTGCCACTCTTCCAGAAAGTTTCTCTTCAGACTTCCATGAAGGATGGAAGCAGCCCTGAACCAGCTGCCCTGGGGCTCTTTACTCTCAGGCTCCCAAGTAGAGAAAAAAACCCTAAGAAGCAGGGACCTAGCTGCCTGATCTTCCCTATGGTCACAAAGTGGCTCTTCCTGAACAGGCATTTAATGAAATAGTGTGGAACAGTAAGAAAGCTCCTACAGGCAGGGGCCCTCCACAAAGCCTCTTCTAAGGCAGTGGGGTCTTCAAATGGAATGACCACAGACTATTTTCTCTGAAGGTGAATGCACATGTCTAAGCCCTAAATTTCCCTGCTAAAATCATCTTCGCTGGACACCAAAAGCACAGCCAACAAAAGCAAAAATAAGTGAGAGGGAGTATATCAAACTAAAAAGCTGCTGCATAGGACAGGAAACACTTGACAAAATGAAAGGCAAGCTATGGAATGGGAGAAAATAGTTGCAGATCTGATAAGGGGTTAGTATCCAAAGCATATAAGCAACTTGTACAACCCAATAGCAAAAAATAATAATAGTAATAATAACCTGATTAAAATGGGCAAACGACCTGAATAGACATTTCTCCAAAGAAGATATGCACATGGCCAGTAGGTTTATGAAAAGGTGCTCAACATCACTAACCATCTGGGAAATGCAAATGAAAACCACAATGAAATGTCACCTCATACGTGTTAGGATGGTTATCAAAAAACCAGAGGACAAGTGTTGGCAAGGTTGTGGAGAAAAAGGAACCCTATGCACTGCTGGTGGAAATGTAAATTGGTGCAGCCACTAAGCAGAAAAATATGGAGGCTCCTCAAAAAAATTACAAATAGAACTATCATATGACCCAGCAATCCCACTCCTGGATCTATAACCAAAGGAACTGGAATCTGGATCTCAGAGATCTGTGCACTCTCATGATCATTGCAGCATTATTGATGTCAAAATATGGAAACAATCTAAATGTCCTTCTGCAGACAAATAGATAAAGAAAACTTGCTATGGAATATTATTCAGCCTTAAAAAAGAAGGAAATCCTATCATTCCAGACAGTGTGGATGGACCTGGAGGAGATTATGCCAAGTGAAATAAGGCAGACCCAGAAAGACAGATACTGCATGATCTCACTCATGTATGAAATCCAAAATAGTCAAATTCATAGAAGCGGGGAGTAGAATGGTGGTTGCCAAGGGTGGTTGGGGGACAGAGAAATGGGAAGATGTGGATCAAAGGGTACAAAATTTCAGTTATGCAAGATAAATAAGCTCTGGAAATCTAATGTACAACATAGGGCCTATGATTAACAATGCTATACTGTATACTTAAAATTTTGCTAAGAGAGTACGTCTTAAGTGCTCTTATCACCAAGAAAAAAACACAAAGGAGGCAGGAGGAAACCTTTGAAGATGATGTATAGGTTTATTGCACTGACAGTAGTGATGACTTTAGAGGTATACACCTCTCCAAACACATCAAGTTGCATACATTAAATATCTACAGCTTTTTGTATGTCAAAGCAGTTATTTTTAAAAATCCTCTTCCTTTTGGTCCTCCAACCTTTAACATGGCAATTGACACGGCAGTTGACATGATAAAAGCTACTATACTTCCTTGATTCAAAAAAACCACAGATCACAAAATGCCCATGAGTGCTGATTTGATTAAAACAACTATACTAGCAGCTGGCAAGTGTTTTTTTTTTTTTTTTTTTTTTGGCCATTAGTTTTAAGGAACATTCCTGTTTCAGAAGCATCAAAGGGGAGGGAGCAGCACAGATCATGAATCAAAGCTATGCAGGGATTAGAGTTGTGTTCTTCTCTAGGTAGTGACAGAGGAATTGTTTCCTCTCTAGGCACAGTGATAGAGGGTGGCTTTGTTAACAGTATTATTAAGGCCATCTTACTGACAGCAAAAGGGAAACAAGACAGAGCCTCGATAGTTGGGTAAAATGATCAGTTAAATTTGAAAGTGCTTCCTTTTGTATATTCTGGTCAGTCTTCTGCAGGAGGAGGATGTATAAAGTCCACTGTGTCAGAAAAGCAGTCAGTCTACCCCTCCCCAGTTTCCATCTGGATATCTTTGTGCTCCTGGTCATTTCTTCCCCAGAAATTGGGGGATATGGTCTCAGATAAGAGGACGGGGTTTGGATGTCCCAGTATCACATATGGTAAAGATGAAAAACATGAATAAGATGGTTGAGTTTATCTTGCATATGAGGCCATGTGTTGTAAATGGTCTTTCCTTGCTAACTTTCTTGACTCTGTAGATGTAGCTTTAAGAGTGAAACATGAGGACACTGTTTCACTCAGTCAGAACCTAGAGTCAAGTTTTTTTCTGTTATTTTCTCAAGACAATGCTACCAATTAGATTTGTATGTGTCCCATTTGTCCTCACTTGATTCCCATCCATGTTCTCACTTTCCCCAAGGTGACCATTATTCTGATTAATGTTCATATTCCTGTAATGCATTATTAGCATTGAGTGCTGGGTCTGAGCCAGTCCAGGGTCTGGAGAGCTATGCAGAGATAGAAGTGGACTCCAGAAAGAGGCCCCTGAATCTTGCCATTCCCTCTCCAAGGTACCAGAGTTTGTGGTTTCCAGGAATTGCATTTGATGCAGATTGTAAATTACAGCATAAATATGTATTTGTGTCTTAAATGACATTTTTAGTTTGGACAGTGCCCTTCATCTTATGACTGGCATACTCCAACACACTCATTAGCCCTTTGTTGACTAACACTTTGAAAACATGCAGGCTCAGAGACCATTGTTAAGCCATCCGTGGGCTTTGTTTGACCATGAGGGAGACTTCTCCACCATTAAGTTACCAGGTTCAACAGGTCCTGAGCACCTGCTTTGTGCTGTTTGCCTCTGAAGATCAAAAGATAAATCAGGATCTTTGCTCTCAGGATTTAGACTACTGGTAATTACAAACACACATAAATTGACAGTGTAAGATATGGTACCATAAATGCTCAGAGTGAAATGCAAACAGAATACAATGAGAGCTTAGAAAAGGCAACTATGAATGTTGACGGGTGTGGTGGCTCACGCCTGTAATCCCAATACTTTGGGAGGCCAAGGTGGGCAGATCACTTGAGGTCAGGAGTTCAAAACCAGCCCAGCCAACATGGTGAGACTCTGTCTCTACTAAAAATAAATAAATGAAATAAAAACTAGCCAGGCATGGTGGTGGGTTCCTGTAATCCCAGCTACTTGGGAGGCTGGAGCAGGAGGATCACTTGAACCTGGGAGGCAGAGGTTGCAGTGAGCCAAGCTTGCGTCACTGCACTCCAGCCTGGGTGATAGAGTGAGGCTCCATCTCAAAAAACAAAACAAAACAAACTATGAATGCTGACGGAGAGATTCAGTGGAGGCTTTGAAGAGATGACACTTCAGCCTGATATGCAAGTTTTCCATTAATGGTGAAACAGGGAAGTCCGTGCTAGGTAGACATAGCAATAGGGACAGAGGCATGGAGGCAGAAAAGCGTCCTGTGCTAAGGAATCATGAGGACTCCATATGACCAGAGGACCAGAGCCTGGGAAGGAGTAGGGCAGAGGTGGCAACTGAGGTAGGTGGGGGTGAGAACCTGGAAGATTTTGAATGTTGGGCTAGGAAGTGTGGGCTCTATTTGCCTTTCAATAGAAGCCATCAGAGGTTTTTGAGAAAGAGACTAACAGGAAATAAGTGCAATGTGTTAGAGTACAGAGGAGTGAGCCTGGAAGCCAGGAGTTCAAGTAGGAGGTCTTGTCATAGGTCAGACAAGAAACAGTCACAGCTTGGGGCAAGCCAGTAATGGTGGGAAGAGAAAGGAAAAGAGGAGGGGGAGCGATTCACATCAAAAGGAGTCCAGTGATGTGAACGGGGGACCAAGGAGTAGGCATTAAAGATGACTCCAAGATTTCCAGTGAAGGAGCTTTTAACTGAGTAGGGACAGCAACAGAGTACAGTTTAGTTTTTATTTTTGTGTGTTTGAAGAAACACTTCTGGTAGTTTTGCCCATAAAGCAGTTAGAGATGTAGGCCTGGCACTCCAGAGAGAGGTGTCGGGATAGAGATTTAGATTGGGGAGCCATCTGTCTAGGGGAATACTTGAACTCATGGGATTCAGCTGCGCAGGTAGAGTGCCAGGCAGGGCTACTGTGCACAACTGGGCAGATCGGGCCCTAAACAACTCTAGGGAGTGCCACTGCATCCTAGTCATCATAGATTTGTGTAATGACTATGAATTTTCTGGCAGATGGCAGTTAGATGTCTTGAGAAAGGGGCACCTTTTTCTCATTTGCACAAAGGTACCATATGGTGTGGCAGGAATGCTGGAATTAAACCCAGGCAGGAGCCAAGAACAGAACCTTAGGGAACCACCTATCCTCTAAGGGAGGGTGGAGGAGGAGGAGCCTCCAGAGGAGACACTTAGGAGTGGCGAGAGACTTAGGTAGGATTTAAGTTTGTAGTTGCCTCCGATTTGCCTGAAAATAGAGTCACCACACAGTGAACTCTAACCTTACTTTGGTTTAATGACTCAAGTAGAGCCTCTGCTCGTATTATCCATCAGTTCTTGCTTTTCATATAGCCAGTGAGTTTTCCTTGGCACTAGCAAGTGGGATAATTAACTGTCTCCATTTGGTTGGGATGTAGAATTATTAAACCTGTGGTTCTGCTCTTGAGAGCCAATGCCTGGCAGGTGACCGTGGTCCAGGGCGAATACATGTTGCAGAGCCTCCTTTAGAAGGCCCACTGCAGAGCCTGCGTGGGGGACTCCTAGGAGGGCAAAGGGCACCCTTCCAGGCCACTCACCTGTTACACCTGGCTCCAGCCTGCTAGGAGTCAGACTGGGGCAGCCCCCGACCCAGAACTGCCAGAGCCTCTCGGATGGCTCCAAGTCCTCACCTCTGAGGGCCTGGCAGGGTGAAGGAAGCTCCTTGCCTCCTGAACCACATAAGAAAGAAAAGGCATCCCCAGAGCCATAGCTTGGAGGCTTGGCTTCTTTATGGCATAAACTACAAAGGCACACAGCCTCCCCGATGTGTGCCAAAAAGATGGCACAAATGCTTCTTGCGAAAGAGAAAGCTTGTGCCCCGCCTTGGCACATGATCCTCTGCCCACACACATTTGTCATTGCTGCTTCCTGGCGCTTGTGACCTCCTTTGCATCAGTGGAAAGTTACAGGAGAAGGGATAGCACCACCTTCCTAGTCAGGAACGTGTCACGCAACCCAGATCAAAAACTTCAAGTTCACTTCTGTGTCGACGGGTCCAGGCTCTGTGGGCAGATAGAACATTGTATGGAAAGGCTGTAAAACTCAGAGTGAAACTGCAGTTTTTATCTGAGCGGCTGGCACTCTAGCTTGTTTATTTAAATGTAGATCAGACAGTTGAAATGTTCTACTTTCAAATAATTCATGTTTTTCAGATCTTGAATTTTGGTAAATTTTTTTCGTCAGTTGATTCTGTGCTTCTTATTTTGAGGAATAGAGTTCCTTTTCTAATGGGAAAATATATCATTCGTCGTGTCTGTGGTGCTTGCTTGTGTTTTACAAACTCTACGTGAGCATAGGCTGGCTGGCTCTGGGGATCAGAAGCACTCAGGGAGCTCTGGGGACAGGATTTCATACGCTACATCCAGAAACTGGGCAGATGATCACATGCCCCTTTTTTTGCTTGTTTGTTTGTTTTTTGTTGTTTAAAGTAGGGCTCAGAAGCAGAGAGGGAAAGAGAATTTTTCCACAGCCTCAGAGAGAAAATCCAGGAAAATCCAGGAGTAGAACTCATGAGGCTGAGGTTCTGGAAATGTGTTCCCAAACTGCCTTCTCTGGAAAAAACGCAGAGGGAACCAGCCGATTCCTGGTAAAAAAATTTTGACTTACTGACTTTCAAAAAGAAATGAGTTCCATATGATGGGAATTGCATTCTTTGATTTGGGCTTAAAGGATTTTCTGAGCTTTTAAATGGTTTCCTATGTAATATTCCATCTCTTCTGGTTTGGGATTTTTCCATGAAATGCCTTTTTAAAAAACCCAAAGCATCAAATGAGCTTTTCAGCTTGATGAACTTAAGAAATTTCATCATTCCTTTTCTTCCTGACTGACCTTTTAATTTTATGCAAGATGTACAGGAGTGATTTGTCTTGTCTGGTTTGTAAGGATTTTTAATCACCAGCCACACACATTAGTCACTGACTTTTGTACCTACAAGCCCAATTTTCTTTGTTTTGGGTTTTTTGAAATAAGTTTGTTCATTTATTTGGAGACAGGGTCTTATTCTGTCACCCAGGCTGGAGTGCGGTGGCATGATCATATCCTCAAACTCCTGGGTTCATGTGATCCTTCCACCTCAGTCTCCCAAGTAGCTGGGACTACAGGTACACACCACCACACCCAGCTAGTTTAAAAAATTTTTTTAATGAGACAGGGTCTCACTGTGTTGCCCAAGCTGACACTTACAGTAAGAGTAGAATCAGACTGACAGCTGGAAAAGGAACAGCGCAATGGGATTGGTAGCATAAAAGATTTACCACCAGATGCAGAAAGCAGTTCTCACCATTGCTTCCTCATTTCCTCAGCATCCACCATGCACAGAACCTTACACTTTACACTCAAGGAGTGTATGGATAAAGGGAATGCAACCAAAGTTTAAGGTAAGAAACTCAGAGTTTGTTCAGTTCAGTTAGTACTTAATTGGCTACCCAGCCTTGTGCTAGGTACCTTGTTCTGGGGCTAGAGAGCTGAAATAAGCATGGAGAAGATCTGCGGGGAAACCAACAGATACAGTCAGTGCAAGAAATGCTGTTGTTAGAAGTATGTACCAAACACCATTGGAGCACAGGCAGAGAGACACTAAACTTGGCCAAGGAAGGGATGCAGAGGCTTTGGAGACAGAGAAGCTTCAGTTAAGAGTGCAGAAGTCAGCCCAGGAGAGAAATGGGCTCTTCTGTTTATCTGTGGTGGTAAACCAATGTGTTTTAATTTTTCCTTTTTCAGTCCAATTACGACCAATACTTTTTATAAAATATATTAAAAGTAAATTACTAGAAAAATGAAATTTCAAAATACATATAAATCTGAAGCCCACGTGTTTATTAGATTCAGCAGACATATATTGTCATATAGTATGACAGTATGATAGTTTGTCATACTGTCAAATAGTTATAAAAGTTTCTAAAAACTCTGTGCCTCTACTTTTTTACCTCACCATGGATCAGTGCCAGTTTGCAGATGAGCAGCAGTTTGTGGACCACACTTTGAGTAGCATTGCCCTGGGCAGAGGAGGACATATGGATATAGTGATTGACTGATGTGAGAAATATGGAGGGAATATCATCGTGTCCCATCCCATCATTTTACAGATGAGGAAACTGAGGCCCAGAAAGGTGACAGAACTAAGACCAGACTCTCTGCTTTCTAACTTAAGATAGTTCTTCTTCTTGTCCTTTGACTAACTCACCTGAACAGTCATCAGATAGCACGAGCACTCCAGCATGCTTGCCCCGCTTCACCCACGCCTACTGCCTCTGAAGAAAGGGAAGAATCTGTGTCCATCAGAAAGTGCTGGGGATACCAGGACGCCAGCCTGCTGCGCAACCTGGCTGACTTGTCTGCTCACAGACCCTGTCTTAATGACAGAAGCCACTCCAAGAGTTCACTGTGTCCTTCAGTAGCCAGTGAAATTCATGTAAATCCTGTTTGGGCAGTCAGTGGAATTTTTAGTACTCCTCTCCTTTAAAAAAAAAAAAAAAAAAAAAAAGGAACTAAGGTTTTTCTCATCTATAAGCCAAACATGAGCAGCAGTCACCAAGCAGGGCACATTGTTATCTCTTGGAATCGGTTTGGTTCTAGACTGGTCTTGAAGGATTGACACCTGGTCTGGGGTGGACTTGAGAGCCACAGAGCCACAAAGTGTGCTGTCCTGGTCTTAGGTCATCCCCAAGACAGGGGACCTCTGCAGGCAATAGCAGCTTCATGTTGGCCCTAGAGGTCCCAGATGGATACCAGGGTGCCAGCACAAACCAGAATCCACCCAGCTCCCAACTAGTCCCCCCACATCCTCCCTAATCCTTCCTCATTGCGGTCTCCTCGGAACCTAGCCAAACCCAATGGTCGGGGAGGGAGTTGCTGTTCAAATTAACAGCCATTTATTATTGGCCTGCTATTTGCAAAGCACTGTGTTAGGCACCAAAGATAACTCTGAAATATAAAGATATAGAAATGAATGCAATGAGTCACCTCTCCTCATGGAGACTGCATTTTAGGTGGAGAAATAAGTCATGTAATAGCCCAGGCAGGATTTTGAAATTTGTTTTCTCTGCCTACCTCCTTTGGTCCCCATGACCAAGGAAGGCAAACACCAGTGCAGTGGGATTGATAAAAATATTCTTAAATGTGAACACGGCACTTGGAGTTGATTGCTTATTTGTGAAAATACATGATAAAAATATTCATAGATTTAGACATGTCAAAAAGATTCCTTCATTTGTCACAGAATTGTTTATAACCATGAACATTTTAAAAGAAAAGTCTGCAGGTGGCCTTGCATGATCTGGGTGTTATCACACCACTGAGTGTGTCAAACCAGCATCTGCCGTTGGGTATAGGTCCTAAGCAATTAGACAGGGAGAGGGTGAAGAACAAGGACTGGCTGTACAGTTGAATTTTATTTGATTACATTGTGAAGTACAGATACTGTTTCACTTCCTAGGGATTTTGTGTTTTATTTCTGGAGATTCAAAATTCTCCAGAATGGAAATAAAGTTCTCCAGCCACAGTGGTGGCATGGATAGCAACAGGATTCAGTGATTCCCTCATCCTCCTTCAACTTATTCTACCTACCAGAACTAGTCACCTGTGGTGAACTCAGTGGCATTTGATAGTCTAGGATGAACCAAATGAACCTCAACTTAAACCTGCTTTTTGTCATTGTACCGATCTAGGCATTTGACACTAAACAGAGATCTTAATTCCTGTATCTTAATGCATCAGAATTTGGTCTTAGCAGAGATGTCGATAGACAGGGGTGTTGTGGCGGGTGGGGTTTAACCAGTTCTGGAGGCATTTTGCTCATTGCCCCAAAGTACTGGTGACAGACCATGACACTGTATGACCCATCTGGCTTTGGCTCCTGACTTTATTACCCAGAAAGTAGTTTATAAGCCAGATGTGTCACTTAATAGTAGGCGTACCTGCCCAAAATGCAAAAGCTTGCAGTAGTTATCTAGAATTTACAAAGCTTGTTTTTACTCTTTGTCAATATCGATTCTGATAAAAATCATGACAGTAGGCCATGTAGATATTATCTTTCTTGTTGATGAATAAATAATAGCCAAGGGCTCTTTAGCACTTAATGCATTCCAGGCACTATACTAAGCCATTTGCATTAAATAACTCGTAATTTCTATAAGGCAGGAACTGTTGTTACCTACATTTCTTAATGAGGAAATAAGCCCAGAGTGGTTAAGTAACTTGCCCAGGATCACACAGCTGGTAAAACTAAAACTAAATTCTGCTAATCAGGCTCTAAAGTCTGTGCCCGTAGCCTCACAATATGCTGCCTGTTGAAATCAGACAGACAGATGAGATGTTGTATGACCTCCCCAAGGCCACCTGGGTAGGGGAGGGAAGCAGATTGAGGGAGGCCACTGTAGAAGCATGGTTGGGAAGTTGCCCTTGGCTCATCTCTCTATGTGGCACAGGGCTCCAAACTGAAATAGCCACTATTTATTGGGTCAAGATTAGTCCAGCATTTAGGCAAGAAGAATGTTAGTCCAGTCATCTGCTACTTTTGGTAGCATGTATGGTGGTGGCACTTTCTAAAGTAAAAATAACACACATAGGCTAAAAAATAAATTTTCCCTGATTTTTGAATTCTGTTTACTTTTAAAATCTTAGGAAGTTATAATGACTCACACTTGCACATTTAATAATGACTTTTATTAAGAATGCTATGACACAAAATTAGAAACATTCTTCAGACAGTGTCTCCACATGTAAGTACTTAGATATTTAAAGAAAACAACTAAATGGCTATTTGGGAAAACTGGGCCCTTTGGTTGCAAAACCAAGTGCTGGGGCCAGAGTAAGTGCTCAAGAAGTACCAGTGAGTTCTCCCAAGGGAGATTTCTTAGGGGAAAATGTGATGCCTTTTGCACATGTTACTATGGTGTGAGTCCAGTATTGGTAGGAAATCAGTAAAGTTCCCTGCACTTTACTGAGTGTGTTGCTGTCTTGTGTCTAGCCCGTGATCAATACTCTAGAGATGATATGAGAAATATTCCAGACCTGACCTTAGAGTTTGTAATCCAATTAGGAGAAGCAAAGCTTTTTATGCAAAACATAATTAGAGAACCAAGCAATATCATCTGTAATCTAGAAGTAAAATGTGAGGTATGTTTTTAATTCCAAGAGCCTGTGGGTGGTTCTGAACTACAAGCATCCTCTTGGGTTTTTCAGAGGTTTCTGTTTAGATGGCTCAGGTTTAATCTCTAATGGGGATAGCAGGGAACCAGATGAGACCTGCTGAGGTGGCCACAGTTCTGATTCTAGTGGGCAGGCTGCCTCCCCTCTGATACTGCGTGAGGCGTTACTGATGCTGGCAACGGTTTGCGTTTAGCCAATTGCCAAAAGCAGCCTGCACATCCCTCTGAGGTTGGTCCCGTAAATTCCACTCTTTCCTGTGGTAAAGTATTCCTCATCACCACCTCCCTTTTCACACTCTGTGCAAAGCCTTGCATTGGGACAGCAAATGGCTGCAACTTTCACTGCCTGCTTTTCCCAAGTCGAAGAAAAATTCCAACGCTGGCAAAGCAAGGACATCGCTATTTTCTGACAATTGAATGTCTTCAGGGAACTGGCCTCAGTGCTGATAGGGTCTGTATTCCTCTAGTAAGAATAGCACTGTTTCCATTAGAGGGGACCAGGATGGGTAGACAGGCTAAGACGTCTCATTACTCTTTGCTCTGTGTATTTGTATGACAGCTCGGGTGTCTGGCTTACCTTCCTGAGGATGAGAGCCATAGCTTTATCCATTTAATAACAGCCACAGTGACAGTGCTGATAATGGCTAGCATTTACCTAGCACTGTGTGCCCTGGAACATTTAATAGTTTCACTCTATGAACTCGTTTGTTGGTCTTGGTGCCATGTGTCCAACATAAGGCTAGCAGGACCCATCTGTCCTTGCCCATGCTTATTCTGTGGCACAACCACCCCTGGTTGTGATTAAGATACTAATGTTAAAGAGGGAACTGAGTTCTGATTTCTCGTCATTCAAAACCATTCTGTCATCTTCATGCACATGCCCTGCAGGCAGCCAGCCAGTAAGGGGTCCTTCATACCTATCCTGTTCCTGGCTGATGGCTCTCAGAATCTGCCATGGCTCTTGGATGCTGTTTGTCCTCCTGCCCTTGGGTGACTGGCTATCAGAAAACCTTCGTTTCCTTGTTGGATTCTGCCTCCAGGAAGCAAAGCCGACCCAGTGGTTTCTGTGGGTCAGCTGCACTTGGCTGTCTCCACTGGGGAAGATATTTGGCTTGTTGGCTGTTTTATGCCCCTTGGACTGTCAGGTCCAAGTGTACTGTTGGCCACAGCATCCAGTCTGTGTTATCAGAGCAAGGCCCTATGGTCAGGAGACCCTTAGCCGCCAAGGGTCTGTTGTCTCCTGGTGTCTTTGCCTGAAGTCCTCTGGCCTTCCTGCTTTTCATCATTGAGTGCATCTATAAGCTGACCCGCTGCCAGGTATCATGTCTGAGCATTTTGGCAAAGAGAGTCCGTGAGAGAGGTTTTCTTGGCAACCATAAAATAAAAGTACTGTAAGGAGCTGCTAAATAAATTTGCACCACTTCAGCCAGGGAATTTCAGCTCTCCTGGGTGGGATGGTGATAGGGGATGTGGAATGCAAAAAAAACAAAAAAAAAAAATTATGAGGCTCAGCTGTCAGCTTGATGGCTCATTTATTTGATGGTCCTAAGGAGATGTATGTTTGGTACACTGAGGATGTTTATCAAACTCATTTCCTCTTATATTTGTCCAGAGAGTCAGCAAAACGGGGGTTTTTGGTCTACTTTTTCTATCATGAAACAAAGTGAGGGGAAATCTCTTAGTCCCTTTGCTGAAGTTAAGTTGGTCCTGTGTATCTGCAGTGGTGACGGTGGCAACATACTGCCTACATGTCAAGGGCATCGAACACCCAGAACAGGATGAAGACCAACACCTAGTCTATGGGAATTAGTTTGTGAGTCTGTGTGCCCTGTTTGTTTCTTTGTTTCATTATTGTTTTTTGAGACAGGATCTTGCTTTGTTGCCCATGCTGGAGTTCAGTAGCACAGTCATAGCTCAGTGTACCCTCCAATCCCTGGGCTCAAGCAATCCTCTCACCCCAACCTCCTAAGTAGCTGGACCTACAGAAGTGTGCCACCATACCTGGCTAAGTTTTTTAAAAAATTTTTGTATAGCTGGGCACAATGGCTCATACCTGCAATCCCAGCAATCCCAGCACTTTGGAAGACGAGGGAGGATCACTTGAGCCTAAGAGTTTGGGACCAGCCTGGGCAATGCAGCGAGACCCTATCTCTCCAAAAAATTAAAAAATTAGCCGGTGGTATGTGCGTGGAATATCAGCTACTCGGATAGCTGGTGAGAGGATCGCTTGGGCCCAGAAGGTCATGGCTGCAGTGAGCTGTAATCACGCTGCTGCGCTCTAGCCTGGGCTACAGAATGAGACTATGAATGAATGAATGAATGAATGAATGAATGAATGAATGAATGAATGAAATTTTTGTAGAGACAGGGTCTCACTATGTTGCCCAGGATGGTCCCAATCTCCTAGACTGAAGCGATTCTCCTGCTCTGGCTCTGTTTTAAAGAGGGTGAAATAACCAGATTCAAATAAGAGTCATTTTTGTCATTCCTCATCCCAAGTATCTGCTGGGAGGAGGTATGAGGGGGTAGTGCGGAAGAGCCTCAGAAGAGCCTTGGTAATACTGGGCTGGATATTGTTTTACTGACTTGCTTCATTATAAAATGAATTATTTTGCATTCAGCCTCATAATGATGAATGTTCACATCTCATATACATGGTCTTCAGCAGATATTCCAATAGGTCAGTCTCAGGAACACCAGATTAAGTGTTCGTGAGGAGAAATGGCATAGGGACCTCATTTAATAATTAGGAATGCTGCTGCTTTTAGTAGGAAATTCATTTTCATACTTAAGTTCATTCAGACTTCAGGGACACATTGTGGAGCTATTGAAAATATAAATGCCATCCACGACAATCATAGACACTTAGAAGACACCAAGTAATTTCTGTGGTTAAAAAAAAAAAAAAAAAAAATGAACTGATGGCAACAAGTTCAATTCTTTTTTTTTTTTTTGAGACGGAGTCTCGCTCTGTCGTCCAGGCTGGAGTGCAGTGGCCGGATCTCAGCTCACTGCAAGGTCCGCCTCCCGGGTTCACGCCATTCTCCTGCCTCAGCCTCCCGAGTAGCTGGGACTACAGGCGCCGCCACCTCGCCCGGCTCATTTTTTGTATTTTTTTTAGTAGAGACGGAGTTTCACTGGGTTAGCCAGGATGGTCTCGATCTCCTGACCTTGTGATCCGCCCGCCTCGGCCTCCCAAAGTGCTGGGATTACAGGCTTGAGCCACCACGCCCGGCCAACAAGTTCAATTCTAAGTCTACAAATGTGCAGGTTCTCTAAGCAAATAAGATGTTTTTTTCCAACATTCCCTTGGAGCCTGGGTTCCAAAAGAAATCCTTTCCACTCTGACCCCTGCACATCTTCCTTG
Source organism: Piliocolobus tephrosceles (assembly GCF_002776525.5). Taxonomy (NCBI): domain Eukaryota; kingdom Metazoa; phylum Chordata; class Mammalia; order Primates; family Cercopithecidae; genus Piliocolobus; species Piliocolobus tephrosceles. Next base: position 45,862,419 of record NC_045439.1, on the reverse strand, counting down.
GGAATTATGGCCTTAAATACTACAGAAACCGAAAAAAAAAAAGGATTAAAGCTAGAATATGTAAACACATTTTAATGATTTTTCCTGGTTAACAAAGTAACACATGATTCCTGTAGGAAATTTAGAAAATCCAAAACAGAAAACAAAAATCACTCATAAGCATATCATTCGGAAATAGACTTTTATGTTTTTCCTCATCTCCTATTTCCTCCTGTCTTTTCTCCTTTTCTTTATTCCTCTCCCTCACAATTGTAACAAAATTAAGAGAATATTGAAAATATAACTTTGTATCCTGTTCTTTCACTTAGCATTGTGTCAGCCTATAAGTAAGTCATGAAACCCAGAAGCTATGAAGGAAAGATTGATAACTGGACTATATCAAAACAAAACTTCAACCAAGCAATAATATTTACAACCCATACAACCAGTATAACAAATTATTACTATTCTGTAATATGAGCTTCTTAAAAAATAATAAAAAAGATAAACAACTCAAGTTTTTAAATGGTTAAACCATGCAAATAGGCAAGAAAAAATACAAATGGCCCTTAAGCATATATTCTTCTTAAAGCTTAATTGCATTAATAGTCAAGAAATGAAGTTGAAACAATGGGCTCATTTTTCACTGGCAGTTTGGCAAGAATTATAAGGATGATTCCATCTAGCCTGAACAAGGAAGCCAAAACATTGACACTTTCATGTGCTACTGGTGGGAATATAAATTGATGCAATGCTTTTGAAAGACAGTTTATCTACATCTGTTTAAATTTTAAATATTTATGCCCTTTGATGTGGCATTTCCACTTCTAAAAAAATGTATCCTAGATAAACACTCCTACAAGTGTGCAAATCATGTTCATTACTCCATTGTTTGAAGGTACAAAAAATTTAAAATAACCCAAATGTTTATGTAGAGGAACTGGTTAAATTGTGGTACATTTTTATAATGGAATTGTATGCAGCCATTATAGAGAATGAGCCAGAGGCATAGGAGGTATAAATATGTCCAAGACAATTGTTAAGTGAGAAAACTATGTTACTGTATGATATTGTGTTAGTGTAGCATTGAGAAGAAAAGACTGGAAGACTTGTAACCCATCATCGTTTTCTCTGTACTTTTTTCAGGAATGATCAATTTTATATAATGAAAATATTTTATAATCAAAAACACCATTTTCAAATAACATTTAAAAATTCTGTTATAAACATTTTCTTACATTTTTAGTCCTTCATAAAATTTTGGCAGCTTTCATAAGATTCTGTCATAGAAATACCATAATTTAGCCATTCCACGATTGATACATCATTTAGCTTTTTTGCTAATTACATAAAATGCAGCAACCAATATCTTTGTAAAATAAGATTCTTAATTTTACACTCACAAGAGTATCACATCACGTAGCAGAGATTGAGAATTTAACCTGAAAAGAATTCATTGGGTTATTCTGAATGTACAAGGTTGATGTTTTTCTAATCTTTTAATTTTATTACTTGTTTTTTAAGAGTTTCACTCTGTCACCCAGGCTGGAGTGCAGTGGTGTGATCATGGCTCACTGCAGCCTTGACCTCCCAGGCTCAAGTGATCTTCCCGCTTCGGCCTCCCAAAGTGCTGGGATTCAGGCGTAAGCCACTGTGCCCGGCCTTAATCTTTTTAAAGTTTACCTGGACTACAGATGGCCCATATGGAGGCAAAATATTTGGGCCTCACTCTCTAGGTACACAGCTCCCCTACCCTACTCTGAGTATAATTCATCACTAGTTTTTGTAGTCTAAGTATAAAGAAGACCAGAGATCTTGGCCTCAGGATCTCCTCTTCCCAAGGCTGAGTCTCAGGCTCTCTCCTCATTTCATTCCTTCTCCCGAGGTGAACTCATCCACACCCAGGTAATGACTCAAATTTGTAGCTCTGATCCAGCCTTCCCTTTGACATCTAGCCATGTGTATTCAGCTGCTTATTAAATGTCTCCACTTGTATGTCTAAAAAAAGTAGCTCAATCTGTCCAAAATAAATTCTGTGATCGAGAACCTGCTGATACCTCCTTCCCTTTATCCCCTACATCCTTCCATTACTAAATTCCATTGCTTTCCCCCAATAGTTCTTGACACATCTAGTTCTCTTTACCTTACCGCCCTCCCTATACCAGGCCACCATCATTTACCTCCTGGATACTCTAGTAGCTTCCCAAATGATCTCCTCATGTTCATTCTCAACTCCTCTGATCTGGAGTCTTGTAAAATGAAAATCTAATGTCACCCCTTTCCTGAGTCAGAGTTTTCCATGGTTTATTGGGCTAAAGACTGAAATCCTCACTGGCCCCTGCCTCATCTGGTCCCTCCTCTCTCCTGTCTCCATACTCCCTTCTCTCGCCACCCAGGACTCCAACCACACTAGTCTTCATTTCATAACTGAACCCCCTCACCTCTGTTCCTTCCTTCTGAAATTCTCCTTACCCTCACTTTCCCTTCTTTCTGTCTCTTCGTTTGGTTAATAATCTTCACAGCTCAGTTCAAATGTCACTTTCCTGGGAAATCTTCCCCCAGTGCTAGGTCAGGCCATCCCTTGATCTATTCCCATGTTTTCTCCTCATTGCACTCATCACAGTTGATAATTGTAAATTTACTTGTGTGGTGATCTGTCTGCTTCTCCCACCATACATTCACCCCCTTGTGGGTAGAGATGGTGCCCCCTTTGCTTACTATTGTATCCCAAGATCCTGGCATATGGCCAGGCTCATGGACGATACTCAAAGAATGGTTGGGTGGGTGAAGGGATGAATATCTCATGTCAGGTGATACATGAATGGCACTACTGTCTACCTCAAGATGAAACCAAATGTTACACTTTTGCTAATTCCGTGACTTTTCAAAAGTCTTTTGCCAATTTAATACAATCAGTCTTGCTTTGAAACAATTTTAAGTATAAACCGAGACACTCAAAACACAAGCCAGTCCTAAGTAGTTTTATTCTGAAATTAAGATCATAACCCACATTCACTCACTTGGCAGATGCCCCCTTTTCACACTTACCTACATGTTAGTTCCTCCTCCTCAGGGGAAGGCAGCAAATGATCTGCACATTTGACCACTTGAGAGATTTGCTGTGCACTCCGCTATTCCTGTATCCTCAAGGACTGCAAAATCCATTGAACTCTTTATTTATGCACAAGCTAAGAAACAAAACAAAACAAGAAAAAAAGAACCTTGCTTTGCAATATTTCGAGTATGCATTTCACAGTAATATGCATAAAACATCCCTCTATCATAGTGCCATCGTAGGATATTTATTGATTCTCTCAGGTGGTTCTTGTTTCAATCAAAGTCCTTTTGGGAAACAGTCTGTCAGGAGGATTGGCCAGTGACTACATGGAAGGGATTGGGCCTGGTGTAGTAAGTTACAAGCCCAGGCCTTGGAGGTGAGCAGAAGTAAATCTGAATCCTGATTTTACCCCTGTCTAGCTATATGATCTTGGGGTTAAGCCTACTTCATAGGGTTATTTTGAGGATAAAATAAGATAATACAGATAAAGCACTTAGCATTTGATGAACATTCAGTGTATATTCACCACTGAAGACACTGTTGTTGTTGTTGTTATTCACAAAAGCTTTTTTCCAGGTTGTCTGGACAGACCCACAGACTTACCACCCCCAAATGAGCAACAGACAAATGGCAGTATGCTGACAGTCATAAATTGACTGTGTATTTTATGATAACGGGTATCAAAGTTGTACTTAATTAAATATTATCTTTTAGATTCAGATACTAAAATGTTTATAGATGACATAGTTCATGTCTGGGATTTGTTTCAGAATAATCTGATAAAAGATGGATCAGGGAGGGAGGGAGTCGATGTAGAGAGGGAACATGTTTGGACGTGCAGTGGCAGCCGCCGAGGCTATTTGATCGGTATGAGAGTTGTGTCATTCTCCCTACTTTTGTCTATTTTGAAATTTCCCATGATAAAAGTTGAAAAATATGTTAAAAATAGTTAATATAAATAGCATCCTAGATTCATTCTTGTTCAAGGAGCCAGCTCTCAGCTCTCTTTCCTTTATTTCTTTTGGAAGAGTAACTGATTCTAGTGATCTAAACAGTAAGACTCATGTCAATCTGTTTTATTACTCTCGGGATAGCTTATGGTGGAAACAAAATAAATCCAATTTCTGAATCTCCTTTGTCTTCAATCACTTGGGAATTCTCTCTGAAACTACTGTGGGCATTTTAAGTAACCCTGATTACCCAGCAAGAACAATGTAGCTTTCAGACAAGCACAGAGGATAGAATAACTCTTTCTACCCTTCTGTGCTTGCATGACAAAAGCTGTAGCTATTAAATACCGGTGCTCAATGAGCTAATGAATGGCGAGCCGGTAATTGTGGTTTTGGCATTTTAGGATTTGAGCCTCTGCCCTGTATGAACTTGTAATCTTCATTGTGTAGCCTTGTTAAGTTCAGCTGCTGAGTTACATGTTGGCATAGGAAGCTGAGGCACTCCTAAGCCAAAAACTGACCTCTGCATATTTCAAACTAAAGTCAGGAGGCTTAGGGTGACTTCTTTTGCTTTAAAAAAAAATAAAGGCATGATTTCCCTTTAGAGTGGAAGCTGACCATGACTGTAAATGGCTCTGTAATCTTTGGCTTTGTTTGAGTCACCCCCTCCACGTTCTGCTCTTCCGTTTGGATGCAGGCCAGCACAAGGATAAGTGTTCTGCTTGATCCTCATTGTTTAATAATTGACCCTTCAAAATCTCTTTCTTTCTCCAGCTTCACCAAAGAGAAGAATTTAAATTTTGATTGCAGGTTTCTTCTTTTCCCTCTCAAGTCTATCTCTAAGGGGTAAAATGTGGCTTTTTATAAGTTTAAGTACTTTGGAGCCAAGTTTATGGAGTGTCCTTTCATCCCCTAAAAATAAGATAGGCTCCGAGTTGGCCAGGGCAGTCACATTGGGGTCCATCTGAAATGCTTCTGTGTATCCCTTTGGTCAGCAGCTCCTGCCAGGACCATGCTGGGGCTGCTAAGAAGGAAGACAGGTGCACAGACAGAGCCTTCTGGATTACAGTGTAGGGTGTGCTATCATAGAAGTATAAACTGGGCACCCTAGGAGCAGAGTTGATATTACTATGACTCTCTGGGGACATCAGGACAGACTTCATAGAGCAGGTATGAGATACTTTTGCTGAAGGCAGAACTGGTAACCTGGAATTACACTATGCTCTTAATTGAACCCTCTTGGGATCCCAGTTTGAGTGATCTGTCTTACTAGATAGCACCTGGTGTGAGAACAGCCATGGCGTTTCCTTTATGGCTCATACAGTTCTGAGAATACCTAAAATTAGATTGAAATCAGGATTAAGGTGTCTAACCTGCCTTTGTGGCCTCGGGCATCCTGTGACCAGGATGAGTCACATTCTTGTCTTGCCCACTTGTGTCTTCTGAGAGCTGCGTCCCAAGACTTCCCCATGCAGAGCTGATTGTAATAGTTGACGGACAAAACTGATGGCCCAGCACTTTCCCTCCCCGCGCGATTCCTGCTGCCCATGACAGCAGCTGAGTAATAAGCAGTCAGACCTCTTACCTGGGACATTAGTCACAAGCTCTTAAGCAACTGCGGGTCAACTCTTCAGACCGTTGTGGATTTCTGTTAGCACTTGTTTCTGTTGCCCAAGAAGATCCTTTCCAAGACCTCGGCAGGCATACTGGCTTCGGGAAAATTCTGAAACTCAGTGACCTTGTTTAGAAATGTGAGTGAGAGTGTTCTGGGCTCAGGTCCACATAGGCCTGGCTTGTCAGGCTAGGACACAGTGTCGATAAAGCTGGGCTCATGGGCTTTGTCCCCCCGGCTATGCTCTCTCCTGGGGCTGCAGACTAGCGTGTCCAGCCTCAGCCGGGTGCCTCTCTGCTGTGTGCCCTCAGCCCCAGAAGAGCCAGGCACCCAGGCCTTATAGTGCCTCGCAAGTCAGAAAACACTTGTGGAAGAACTGAGAGTGTGGGCCTCCTTCACTGGACAGGACCCCAATCATCCTCACCCCTGCTCCTGACCTGCGCTGCTGTGATTGCAACCTCTTGTAGGTTAAATTAGCTGTGCTCATATTGTATGCCTGTGGTGGGGCAAGGGGAGGAAGCAGCTTCCACAAATCAGCCCACTGAAAACACTTATATAGGACATGGGATTCTGCATGGAGAAGGGCTGATTTGGAGCCAGGACTGGGTTTGGGTTAGAGACACAGAAAGCTTGCTTCGCTGAAGTGGGTGCACAGGTACTCAGCATGCCTTTGCCTTATGCCCCTGACACCTGGGGGCTGCTGCTAGGAGCAGAGAAGTCTGTTCTACGTTCCATTGATCTGTGCCATGAAAGCTTTGCTGCTTTAACCACACTTACTGGGGATTCCTGGAATACCAGACTTGCTTTCCATTCCTGGGCATTTTCTAGTGGCCATTTTCTGTAAGACCTGCCTGGCCAGGCTGTATCAACTCACAGGACACTGTGTGGAAACCAGTCATGCCAGTTCTGTCATCACCTACCTCCTCCAAGCCAGCAACGTGATCCAGGCTGGACAGAGACCAACCTTTTGCCTTGGGCCATGCAGGCCAACAGACCTTGATTCTCACACTGAGGCAGGAAAATAGAACCTCGAGTGCCCTGACACAACCCATAGTGAATGTGACACTCCAGAAAGAGCAGTCAGCTGCAGCCACTGTGAAGATGCCACAGCGAGGGGGGCTCCAGGCAGCCAAGGCCATGGCAGCCTCCCACAATGGCAGTTAACCACAAAGCTCCAGGCCACCCTAGTGACCTGCAGCCTCCTCGTCACTGATCAGCCTATGTGGGTTGGCTCTGAGCATATTGTTCCTTTAAAAACCAAAGTGTAAATGTCTCACCCAAAAGGCCAAGCTGCCGCTCTGTCCAGTCTAGACTGTGCCTGTGAGGCTAGCAGTGCCACCTTCCCTCTGTAAGAGTGCCCTGGGGTATGGTTGGCAACAGGAGAACCATGTGCCTGTGCTGGGAAGCGGGTTGTTTTAAGAGAGCACTGGCTTTTATTTATAGACAGCTTTATCAGTACACGGCCATGTTCCTGCCGACCTTGAGGACTCTTTACTAAACAATCCTGCTGCTGAATATTCACTTCCTTCCACGTGAATTTGCTCTTAGGGATTGGAGGAGGGGTGGAAAATGCCTTGAACCAGTCTCCATAATCTATTAGGCTTCTTGTGCACCTGGGGTACCCACAAGCAAACCCTTTTCTCACTCTGGTTTTCCTTTTCCTGGTTAACATCCCCACAAACCTACTGGATTTAAGACAGAAACCCAGGAGTCATTTCTGCTGCTTCTCTCTGCCTATCTCTAAGTGATTATCAAGCCTTATTACTGATTTTGCTTTCACCAAAGCCCTGCTTCCTTTCTCCTGACTGACTCCTTATTTTTCATTCCATTCATCACTGTTCTGGTTCAGGTCTTAACATCTCTTCCCTGGACGGTTTCAGCCTCCCCTAACTGATGTTTTCTTGTCCAGCCAGGAATCAGTTACTCCCTTAATTAGGGAGCATCAGGAAGTTCCTTTTGCCTAATATCTGAAAATCAAAATTCCTTAGTGTGACATTCAGGACCCTTCATGGTTTGAAGGACTTAACTTTCCTTGTAGCCCTGAGATTTTTCATGGCCCCAGCACTCCTGTGTCCTGTGCTGCCCGCCCCTCAGCCTCCTTCAACATACCCAGGGTTCTCTGAGTCCACCTGCACAGCCACACCACTGGGCTTGCTGCCATGTCCCCGCCCCATCCGCCTCTCCATGGCGGCCTTCTCACTCCCCCTTCTCTGCCTGGGAGACTCTGACTCATGCTTTCAGACCCAGCTCAATTTCTACTTCTGCTGTGAGGCTGTCTCTCTCTCCTCCCACTGGAAGGAATTGTTCGCTCTTACGTTTATCTCGTAGCACTTGGTTCATACCTTCATCATGCCACTAGGATGATACAGCAATTGGTGTGTTCCCCCTCCTCTGCCCCTCCCCTGTCTATCCTGTCCATATGTGTGTGTGTGTGTCTGTATATAAGATATATATCTATTTGTTTTACACACACACACACACACAAGTATTTCTTTCTTTTTCTCCCTTTTCATTTTGGAGACAGGGTCTCACCCTGTCGCCCAGGCTGGAGTGCAGTGGTGCACTCTCAGCTCACTCCTGGGCTCAAGTGATCCTCCCACCTCAGCCTCCCAAGTAGGTGGGACTACAGGTGCATGCCACCATGCCCAACTAATTTTTGTATTTTTTGTAGAGATGGGATTTCACTATGTTCCCCAGGCTCATCTCAAACTCCTGAACTCAAGCAATCTGCCTGCCTCAGCCTCCCAAAGTGTTGGGATTACAGGCACCCAGCTGACAAGTATTTCTTAAGTGCATTATGCCAGGCATAGTGGCGAACCACATAAACACAATCCCGGCCATCATGGAGCTTCTAGCCTAGGAAATATTTGTCTCCCGTTACACTGTGAGTTCCTTGCAGATGAAGATCAGCTGTGCTCCTAGTGCCTGTCACCACCCCTGGCACACAGTGGCCACCTCCCCTATGAGTGTTCACTCTGACTCTGATGGGTAGAGATGGGTGCTAGAGTGGAGGATGGGGGATAGGCTGAGTACAAGGTAAGTGGAAAGCCTAGAAAAGCCACATTCTGCCCTCCGTTTTTAAAGGACAGCCCACATTTTCCTGTGGTTAGCCCCTTCTTAATGGGCCCATCATCTTGGAGCCATGAGGCAAGTTCTGAGACTTGATCTAAATTTGTCATCCAGATAGCACAGAGAAGCTCACACGGCCGCATGTGGCCGCACTTGTGTGTGTGTGTGTGTGTGTGTGTGCCCATTCTGAGAGGTGGATGGTTTAGGGTCTGGCTGCCCTATCTCATGCTGCTCTTTGTATCTTTCAGAGATCTGAAACTGGACAACGTCCTGTTGGACCACGAGGGTCACTGTAAACTGGCAGACTTCGGAATGTGCAAGGAGGGGATTTGCAATGGCGTCACCACGGCCACATTCTGTGGCACGCCAGACTATATCGCTCCAGAGGTGAGTGCAGCTGCTTGATGCAGCTCTGAAATCTGAGCTCTCCGGTAACTCTGACCAGAAATGCCACTGGCTGCTTTTATGTGCTGCAGCGTTGGGGGCAGTGTTGAAAGCCGACACCTCTAGACTCCTTTATGGCTCATTGGGTGAATGATGGCTGAAAATGGCCTAAGTCACTCTAATAAGAATTTGAGTTAAAAAAAAAAAAATTGTAGATTTTGCAGTTGCTTTGGGCTTTAGCACTAAATGAAGACAAAGTGAACGCCACTCATGGCTATTTATTTTCCTCTTCGTCTCTACTTAGTGATTTAATTTCAGCATCATTTAGCAGAACTAAAGAAAGGCTCTTGAATCCTTCCCGTATGAGTGAGTGAACCTAGTCTCCTTTTTTTTCCTCACGGATATATTTCCAGAACTCTTTCTGTTCGGAATCTGCACGAGCCCATCACTGTGGCCCAATCATAAATATTTCCTCACCATACCGGAGAAGGCATCTCTGAGTTGACCACAGGGAAAACAGACCACTCTGTAGAAATGGAAAGAAATATGCATGGTAGCACAGGAGACTTTTTTTTTAAAAAAACTTTGATATTTCCTAGTGCATCAATTTCCCTAGTTATGAAGAACACATTTGTTAATCTTATGTATGAACCACCTTCTCCCGCTGCCCCCTTTGCACAGATCCTCCAGGAAATGCTGTACGGGCCTGCAGTAGACTGGTGGGCAATGGGCGTGTTGCTCTATGAGATGCTCTGCGGTCACGCACCTTTTGAGGCAGAGAACGAAGATGACCTCTTTGAGGCCATACTGAATGACGAGGTGGTCTACCCTACCTGGCTCCATGAAGATGCCACAGGGATCCTCAAATCTGTAAGTTTGGCTTACCCAGCTAGCTTCTGATCTATTGCAGACCAGCTTGTTTTATGTGCTTCTGGCGTCTTTTCAGTGCCTCCCACCAGTAAACCACTAGCTCTAACTAAAATTTGTGTTCTAATCTAAAGAAGCAAAGAACCAGAGTTCTCTCAGGCTGTTACCCTCTCTTATGCAATACACCCTCTCTTATGCAATAGTTATTTTGGGGCCAATTTTGATAGTCCTTGATAACTTTGTTTGCCAAATAACAAGTATTTCTAGCACTTCAAACTTTAGTTGAGGGGAGGTGATGTTTCCCCTTCATACAGTCAGGCCACGCCAGAGTTTTGGGTCAAGTGAATGCCATTCCCAGCCTGTTATTTTATCAGTTGTGTTTCTGTCGGCATCTTCAAGGAGCAGGATGAAGGGCCTTTCTTTTAGGGCTGGGAGAGGAGAAGGAAGGTTTTCCAAACCTCTGCAGATCTCTTTTGCCTCCAAGTTATTCTTATGCAAGCCAGGTGCCACGCCCAGGCTGCAGGTGCAGTGTTGTAATGGATCATGTTGAGAAAGTCTTTTCTGTGTGTGCATTTAAGGCACTGTGCTGGACGCCTTTGAATTGAGGAAAAACATGTGTTGGACACCTTTATGTTGAAAATAAAGTACATGTAATTTGGGTCAATTCTGTAACCCTAAAATCATGTTTTTTCACCTACTATATGCAGAGGGGATATAAAGGCAAATAAAAGATCAGTTGTTCGAGAAGGGATAAATCAGAACAATCTATATTCTGTGGGATAGTATCTATGGCCTAAGAATTACTATCCTTAAGTTATATCCCTTCAGTAATTTGAGGCAAAAGCAAAATGTGAGAAATATTTGCTATCTTTTTGAAAGACTTGTTTCTCTTTAGAAACTTCTAGCCCTATAATCAGTGCCATTTCAAGGACATTTGTTATGTAAGTCACTGTGTACTGGGGCTGAAGGCTTGATTGTCCCTGAGAATTCTCTACATCACTAAAAGAGAAATAATCACAGAAATCCTTCTGAGGCAAATATTACCAAAGTGAATCATAACACATGGCTCGATTCTCAAGCTGAGGTGCCAGTACCCTCCTGAAATTGAGAAAGCACTAATCTCACAGAAATAAAAATCTCACAGTACTTTGGGATTCTACCAAATGTCTCCTATCTAACATGTTTTTGTAAGAACAGTTCATTTTTATATTAGTGGAAATTTTAGAGGAAACCATAAACATGGCTTTTATAATTTTATGAAAAAAAAAAAAGTCATGGAGAAAGGCTTGTCTTCGTGGATTTGTGCCATGAAGTTTCTTAACTTCCTGAAGGGAAATGTACTCACCTAGGTTGGCCGCAGCCAATTTTAATAACATAAACCACGATAACACAGCCTCATCATGCTGCAGAGGGAGGCGGACTTTGCATGATCATTTTCCTACTTCCATGGCCCAGAACCTGGCTTTTTGCGAAAAAGCATGCCAGCCTTCTGTGGCCGGCAACAGCCACCTTCATCATACTAATGGTTTTCCATACCCCACATATTTAGTCCAATTACTGTAGCTGATTTAGTAGTTTTTAATATTTAGACAAAGCATCCCAGAGTTCATAATTCACATGAAAATACTGGTTCAAGCCATAAAGAAATGCCTGTTGTCAGCATTGGTCACTAGGCTTGGTACCATGAAGGGTAGGAAATAAAAGTCAGTCCATGCCTCAAGAAATTTTTGTATTCTCTAATATAAACACTGGATTAGCAATCCAGATCAGTGTTTCTCTGATAGATACCATATGCGTTTTGAATCTAGGTCTGGTAGAAATCTTAAGAGGCCACATCACCATTTGGGTTGGACATTCCTCATTTTTTGTCTTTACGTTTTCAGAAGTCCTCAACCTTATTCTCATGTTTCAGAGTCCTCTTGAGAGAGTTCTTTCCAACTCAATCTGAAATTAGGTATCATCCCCTTAGCCTAGAACCTAGGACAAGTACTAAGCAAGGTTAAGATTCATATGGAATTTCTAAGACTGTTTCTTTTTTAACCAGGTGAGCTCAGTTACTTCAAGCTATATCTTTTATGTAAATATGGATATTTTTGGTAACGAGCAAATATATTATCCAGTAATAGCCTCATGGTCTTTCCTCCAAGAGGAAACAGCCTCTGGTGCCTAAGAAGAATCGCATACAGTGGAGACTGAGTTGTTCTCTCTCCTTGTAGGTTCACTTTTGGGAAGCTACAAGTCCCTTCACTTCTCTTTATTTCAGCTCCTTTCTCACGCCAGCTGCTCCAGTGATGGAGGCAGCAGCTGCGACTGTTACATATCATGTGTCTAGCACTCATTTTCCTAAGTGACACTTGACACTCTCTCTGGGCATCTTCCACATCGGAAGGAGCAGGGGCTCTGGGCTCACAGCGCAAGGCCTGCCTCCCAGTCCTGTTACCTTCCGGCTGAGTGACCTTGGCGAGCCTCTGTGCCGCTCTGAATCTCAGTGTCCTTGCTTGTAAAATAGAAGTAATAAAATCCATATCAAAGGGTGATTGTCTGGATTATATGAAATAATATAGGTAAACTTCCCGGGCACACAATAAGCATTCCGTGTTTTCCTCCTTCAAGGCATGTACCTTCAATGTAATTTTCTTAAAAACACTTAAATGTTGTCAGATAAAATTACTAAAAAAAAAAGAAAAAAAAATCACTAAGAGGATTTCTGGGATTTTTTTTTTTTCTTTTCTTTTCTTTTTTTTTTTTTTTTTTGGTACATTTTACTCTCCATGCCTAAAAACAAGAAGCTTAAATGGTATAGATGAGAACATTCAGCTAGTCTTTGCAGGGGACTGAGACATTTAAATAGAAATGTGATCAGAGAAGAAAGAAATATTCAGAGCACTCAAGACTAGACTTAAGGAGACACACTGAGGAGGGAAAGGCATCAGAATTGGGTTGGTTAAGAACCTGCCTCCAGAGCAGAGCTGCCTGGGGGCAGATCTTGGCTCTTTGACTAATAGGCTGTGTGACATTGGGCAAATGGCATAAGTCTTGCATGCCTTAGTTTCCTCTCCATTTCCTTGGGCAAATGGCATAATTCTTCCATGCCTCAGCAGGTGGGGTATCCAACCCACAGGGCTACTGCGTGGTTGGCATGAGATAACATGTGTGGGTGCCTGAAGCAGTGCTTGGCACAGGGTACCTACCAGGAAGTGTCCTGCACTACTACCGCTGAGAGCTGCATGCATGAAATGAGTTTTTTACACTCTGTCCTTATCTCTGCAAAAGTATTTGTCATATTAGGAGGAGGGTTTGAGATAGCAAGGCGTGCTATGCCAACCACTCAGGCTGCTTTCTGGCTCTAATTGCAACTTGATTTAATTAGGCCAATATAGTTATTTTACTACCAGAAGAAAACTTAGAGATTGTCCATTCCCACCCCCTTGTTTTATAGAGGAGGAAACCATGAAGCACTGAGAAATTGTGACTCATCAAAGGCCATTTAACACATTACTTAAATCAGTTGGGGCCTTTGTGTACTGCTGATGAGGATGTAAACTGGTGTGGATAATGGTATGGTGGGAAGTTCTTCAGAAAATTAAACAGAATTACCATATGATCTAGCACTTCTACTTCTGGATATTTGCCCAAAAGAATTGAAAGTGGGAATTCTAATAGGTATTCGTACACCCATGTTCATAGCAGCATTACGTACAATAGCCCAAAGGTAGAAGCAACCCAAGTGTCCATCAACAGATGAATAGATAATAAGATGTGGTACGTGCACTCTGAACAAGCATTCATTTGGTTGCACAGGGCCAGATCAAGGTATACTGTGTTCTTTACCACTATTGACTTGACGCCTTTTTCCAGAATTTTGTGTCCACCTAAGATCAGACATTCTGGGAGCCTGGTGACTTCAAGAGTTCCTGATGTGAATAGTTGAATCCACTGGATGGTGTTTTGCATAGTTCTAAAAACAGTAGGGAAATCATGAGTGCTAAGTTGTGAACTGTAATTATTTGTCTTTGCCCTTATTTTATAGTTTTGTGTGATCGTTAGAAGCATAAACACAGAATTGTAGAGCTAGAAATAGTTTAAAAATATTTTGTCCACATTTCCTCATCTGTGGATTAGGAAACAGGCCCAGAGAGATGAAAGGACTTTACATATTAGAACGGAAAGAACACACCCTAGACCTCATTTGACTTCTGCCACTGGTTTTCAGTCTATAAAGGTGTGATGATAACACCTACAGTGCGCGCTTCAAATAACGCAGTATACATGAAAGTGTTTTCCAAGTGGAATGCACAATACAAGAGTAAGTGATTAGTATTGCTAACTTGTGAGTAGTAATTTCACAACACACTTAGAGGTGTTATTATCCTCATCTTCTCCTTGAACAATTCAGCAACATCATCAAGGTTATTGCGTACTTAATTTTACACAAGGCTGTGGTAGGCTTTTATTCCTGAGGAAATTGTATTTTTGTTTTTCCAGGAGCTTTTAAATCTTGACCAAAGATGCATAGGTGGGGTGTAAATAGCCAAATAGATATTGATCTGTTTCTTTATATAATAGGCTTATATCAACGTACACGTGCATAGCAGGCATGGGTTCTGCAATACTCAGGTTCTGTGCGAGGTGCTAGAAATCCAGTGATGAGCAAGGCAAATATGATCCTGCTCTTGTGGAATTTACAGTCCAGTTGGGGTGGGGAGGGAGAAAGAAATTTTAAAGAGCAATTATACCTTAACTGTATACTTACAACTGAATGAGAAAAAAATTAAAATCCAAAGTTCTTTGAAAGCATTTATTTAACAGGCAGATCTAACATGACCTGGGCCACCAAAGGAGGCCATCTGGAGGATATGACATTTAATAAAGACTGAAGAGAAATTAGGCTTGAAAGTGTGCAGAGGTCTTGAGAAAGGAGCAGTCCATTTGAGCAGCTCAGTGGCAGGCTGGTTAGAGTGTGATGAGCAAAGGGGTGGGGCAGTGAGAGCTTCAGGGGAGGAGGCTGAGGGAACAGTGAGAGCCCAAAGGACATCCTAGGCCACACGAAGGAGACTGGACTTTATCTGAAGTGCCAATGTAAGTCTTTGAAGAATTCCAAGCAAGCATGAATGATGCAATCACTACTTCATGTGCAAAAGATCACCCTGGCTATTGTATAAAGAGTGGACCAACAGACTGAAGTATTTACTGATTAAGTGACTCCTAGGATTTCTTTCAAAATAATTCAGGAGTTGTGGGGAGGAACAGATGAAACAAGACTGGGCATGTGTCAGTAACCATCAAGACTGAGTGATGAGTATACATGAGGGTCTGTGTTACTGTTGTCTAAAATTTCCACAATGGAAAAGTTTTTAAAACCACCACATAAATGAATATCTTATACAAACAAGCTCAGCATGTGTGTGTGAAGAAACATTTGTAGCCTGTATAGAAAAAGTGATCTCTGTCTTCACAAATGAAGGGAAATGGTTTACAATACAAATATACAGAAAGAGCAGATGATATGAGCCACATACAAGCTGCCCTGTGGATCCTGGCCACATCTCTTAAATCCAAGAGTCTCGGCTTCCTGGCCTGGGAGTCTGTGTCACCCTGATGATTTTTTGCCCCAGACAGAATTACCCAGTGGTTTTAGCATGACTCATTTCTTCAGCATCCCTTAAGAAACTCTATGTCTTCTCAAGAAGTGTCCTTCAACCCCCAGGGTAGTAACAAAGGGTACCCCAAAGAAGCATTTTTAACAGAAAAGAGACCAGAGAAGGAGAGAATCCTCATTGTTGGACTTTGCCCCATGCTGCCTCCTTGGGGCCCTGGGAGATCCTTTCCCGGCTGGATCTGCCCTTTCCCACTGGGAGGCAGGAAGAGCTGAGATCTCCAAGCCAGCCCTTCACAGTGCCTCTCTCTGCCATCTCAGGGTGGAGGAGCATCTTTCCATGGCTTCCTGAGATGGAGATTTATTTAAGAAGGAAAGCTTGTTGAACTCCCTCTTACCTTTTTAAATGAAAGGTATTATTATTATTCTGTATCTGGGGAAACTGTTCAGACAACCTGTTTATGTTACGTACCATAGAGTTACAGATGTTGAAGACCTCAGGGCTTCATCTGGCGTGATGTCAGCGAGTGCCTACATTCAGGATTGGGGAGGGTGTGTACTGTCCAGCCTTCCTCTAAAAGTGTGTGATTGGCAAGGAAGGCTCCAGCATCTTCTTCACCCCTAATCTAATATTACTGTCCCAACCGGCCCTCCCTGTCATCACCTTTACCACTGCCCTCTCCACCCACAATACCCCCAAGGTTGTGGACTTGTGAGTTCTTTGTGTGTAGCTGTTCAAACATTTCCTATAGACGTGGGTAGTGGACAAAGGACTTGCTTGTGAGAACTTTTCCCATGGAGTGCAGAATCAGTGGGCGCGGGGGTAGTTAGAGCACACACAGTTTTTAGCCCAGGATTTCTACTGGAAAAGAATTCCCTAAATCATTAACCAGTAATCGCACATCTAAAAGTAACTTTATATGCACCCAAATAAGCACACTGGAAAGAGTATTTTTCTTGCTTCCACTTCTGTTTTTCTCATCTTCGTTTCAAATGTTTCTGTTTAATACTTAACATGTGCGTGCCTCAAAAGTAGCCTCACCTGCGACTCGCAGAGAACGGATTATTCACACTGGCAGGATCCTCAGAAGTTAACAAAAAAAGGCGTATGACGACACACACGTTTGTGTAAAGAAAAAATAAAAGGCATTCCAGCTGTTATTTCTGGTTTTTTTTTTTTTTTTTTTTTTTTTTTTACTTGGTTTGGGAATATATACTACCTGTTTTCTGGTGTCACCATGCCATCAGGTTTCTTAGGCTGACAGTAAATTATCCCAAAATGCTGATAATGATAAGGCAAAAGAAAGTCTGTCATTTGCTTAGGGCTTCTGAGGTTCCGCTGAATTTTGCCCTCGTCTAGGTCCGGAAAGGTTTAGGGAAGTCCCAGGCGAGTCAGCAGAGCTCAGGAAGCCGAGGCCTTGTCTCAGAGGTTAGTACTCCTTTGCTGAATCATCTCCAGGAAGAAATCACGTGGCTCAGGCTCTACTCAGGTGAAATCGGCACCTTTGTCTTTGAGCTCACACAGGTGCCTGGGCTAAATAAGTGCTGAGAGGTGCTGGGTGCATTCTCCTGAGTCACCTTTGTCGACTCTAGAAGCACTGTAAACTTGGCATCAGAAGGAGATTATAAAGTGCTTTTGTTCCTAAGCTTTATAGAAATTAAAGTGTGTATGTATGCATGTGGATTTCTCTGTCATCCAGCCTCTCAGATTTCATCATCGGACCATTGTCTGCAGGAATCCTGCTTGCCTCTATGCACAAAGGAGGGGGAACCACAGTTAATTCAGGGATCCTCTTTTAGCCCTGAGTGTGTCCCACATCTGTCGCCAGGCAGTGAATTCCAGGAGCATTGACTGTCTTCCTCTCCATTTCCCTACTCCCCTCCTGGGAGAGGCTGGAATGCTCAAGGAAGCCAACAAAGGTGGTCAGCCAGGAGAAGGCTGGGGAAGAGGAAGGAAAAATGGGACCTGAATAATGCAGAGGATCCAATCCCAGATCATTAGGGCTGGTTTTTCAAACACTGTTAGGGGAAATCCAAAAGAAAGTTATCGAAAGATCCTTGAGTAAGAGGAGTGGTTAACATGCAACCTGGCAGTCAGGACTGGAATGCCTGTCTGAGGAAAGGAAGCTGCCCCACAGGCCTCTTACCGAAACCCCTAGTGAGGTTAACACCCTTCAGAAAAGGAACCATTTGCTCACAGATCAAGGCCAGTGTCTGCAGAAAACAGAAAAACACTGCTCTTCCCAGAGATTTTGTATTTGGGTCTTTTTAAGTCATATAATTTTGTTGAAGTTCTTGTTCTCTACTTCTTTTTCCCTCATTAGATTGTAAGTTTCCTAAGGTGGGAGGTCCTTCCATTTTGATAGCTGTGTGAAGGATTTTTTTTCTCTGTTTTAAATAGAGTACTCATGCTGCATGTCTCATTTATCTCCATCTCTGCCAGGAAGATAAAGATGTCAAAGCTTTTGTAAAATGACCCTGGAAACTTTTCCTGTGTGGAGATTTGCTAACCAGTGTCTGTGGGTCAGAAAAGCTTTTTGTTTCAAGTTAGAAAAACTCTTGCAAACAGAAGTATTTGACTTTGTTGTTTTTTGCTTGTTTGTCCTTGCCAACTATCAAAGGTCAATAATTTTGGGCAGTTGATCATTAGATTTGGTTTGGATGCCAAAGATAATGCACATCCAGGATAAAGAAGGGTACTGGCCTCGATTTCATGAGAGAAGAATAAAGGACATTGTATAGTCCCCACTAGGGAATCTTTGTTTAGCACTCACTTCTCTTCAGTAGCTACATTTGGGGAATCGTACCTGGAAAAAAGTACTTTGTATAGCTTGGGCATGTAGGGTGGCAGCAGCTTTTTCTTAACACTTGGAAGTCATTGGAGAGCAGTGAAATCCGCCCCATCAGTCAGAGCTGCCTGAGACTGGTTTGTCAGGAATAAAAGCATGTTGTCTAACTGCGGGCATTGGCACAACCGCATGACCTTGGGTTTCCATCTCCGAGACTCTCCTCTAACCTTTACCTACGGTTAATCAACATTGTCCCATGACAGGAATGAAGATACAGGGAAGCAATAATGATTATAAAACACAGAAGAGGTGCAGGGTGTTGGGAACCTTGGAAAGGAATTGAGTATGTGCTCATGAAGGGCTGCTGGATTCCAGTCGCAGATAGCATGGAAAACACAACCAGCAAGCCCACCACGGATTTGAGCACTGCCCCTGCCCCGCTGCAGGAACGGTATAGGGCATTTACCGTACTGAGTTTCATCGAGAGAAAATAAAGTACACTGTGTAGTGTGTCTCTGGAGATATCGCACAGAATATTCTGATGCCGGTCAGTTACAACCTGCCAGGTAAGGCACTGACCCGCCAGCATTCTCAAATACACCCGCATGCCCACTTCCTCCTTCACTGGCTCAGGGAGATCAGCTTGAGCAAGTTTATTTCACTTTATTTTTTATAAAGAAAAGCCCGGTTCAAACTCAAGGAAAACAAAGCATCTGTAGCTGAGGGAAGGACAGTCTTCAAAATGCCAGCTTTTTTTCTCCTCCCAGAGTTTTTAGTGATAAATGCAAAAAGAGAAGAAAGAAAAGAGTCCCTTGATACGGGCACAGACTGTGGAGGCCACTGTGGCCACCGATCTGACACCGGACAGGCCAGTCCGGCTCTGCTTCAGATGTTTTCAGTGACACAATCCTGTTCCTGCCAGGAAGCCCTCTCATCACTTAATGGCATTGAGTATTACAACCACATTATGTGTTTAATTTTTCTTATGCTTAGATATGCTTCCTTTAACTTCCACTCCCTGAACTTATTTCTCCCTGAAATTACTTCTTGTGTAACCCCTCTTCTGGTCAACAGCTCTTTGAGTATTGAAAATTTTAAGTGTCCTTCTATCTTTTCCAGCATAAAGACCCTCAGTAGTGTGAAATAAAACCAGGCGTTCAGGCGGAAGGATGCCTGGGATTTTTTCCAGCCCTGTTACTTTTCTCCTCCTTCACTTAGCACCTGCACTGTATGTACTTCTCAGCCCTTCTCCTTCCATGGAATCAGAGGAAAAAGAATGTCACATGAGCCGGCAAAGAAGTACAACATAAGGAAACACACAGAGTGCTGTGAATTCTCATCCGGCGAAGTCCTGAGTGTCATTTATTAGGAGAAAATAAAGATAACTGTGTAGTGATTCTCCTCACCTGTCGGTCCAAGTGTCTTAACCCAGAATCCAAATAAGAAAATTGGTAGCCTCGAGAGGAAGTCTAGCACAGGGACTGAGAGCAAAGGTCTGAGTTCGAATCCTGACTGTAGCACTTCCAAACTATGTGACAGGTTACAGATGGGTCCGTTTCTCAGTTTCCTAATCTTTAAAATGGGAATAATAACCACAGTTGCTGTAAGGATTATATCCAATGAATTTGGAACACTTAATGCCTAGTGCAACAAAAGAGTATGCAGCATACATATGTAGTGGTAATGGCTACCACTTCTTAAGCGGTAACTTGTATCAAACTGTATCATTCTCTACTCTCTCCACTCCTGTAGCTTCCCCTTTCTCAAACTAGTCTGGATACCTGGCAGGGTGGGCCATTGCCATGAGTGTGCAGGTTACTAGTTCCAGCCCTCCCCAGCAAATTCCATCCAGATCCAATCTGAGCAGGCTAGAGCACTTCTCCTTCTCTTGGCTCATCCAGTGTTCCATAGCAGCACCATTCTGTATAAGAACCTGAACTTGGGAAGATCACAGTTTCCCCAGAGTGATACCGGAAGTCTGTTGTCTGTCCTTTCCACCCTACCAAGCCCCATCCCACCCCCAGTGGACTGTCATCAGCCCCATCTTACATTTAAATGTCTGTCACTGCCTTCTCCTATGGAAAAGTGACTTATCGATGCCAGGTCCAAGCCTAGTGTCTTTCTTATACTGTGCAGCCACATTCCTGAGTGACCACTGCCCTGAACTGGAGGGTGCTGCTAGCACAGGGTATCTCCAGATCTCCCCAACAGCCGGCAGGATGGGTATGAAAGGAGAAGGTTGGTCTTCGTAACTGGGTCAGACTCTGCGTGTGCCAGCAGCATCCTTCAGACGGACACGTGCCTGCAACACGCATGCGTGATGTGCTTCTTGCCAGCCCAAGGTGGCCATTAGGGTCTATGGCCATGGCGAGATTGGGCATCATGGCTGTGAACCATACTCTATTCTGTGTCCTGTGCTCTTTCTCTGCCCTTTCTCCCCAGGACCCTCTTTAGAGCTATAAAATGCCTTTTCCCTATTTAGGATCATCGCTCTGGAATATTGGCAGGAAGGTTCTGTGGCATGGTTTCCTTCCCTTCTAACTTGCCAGCATTAGCTGCTAACTCTCTCTCTCTGCCCTTTGTTTAAGGTCTGAAATTGAATGAATGGAGAAGGTCATTTTGTTTGCCCAACAGCCAAATCCAGCCATTGGGTAGAAAATACAGTGTTCTCTGGCTCCTGGAAGAAAATCTTATTAGACTAATTGCTTTATTTATAAAACTTGTCCTCTTCCTATGAAATCAGACAGATTTTGAAAGAGGAAAAGAATACTTTTAGCCATTACTTATATTTTAGTGAGTTTCAAAGTACATTTGGGCCCGGTTATTTCAAGACTCATAATGACACAGCATTAGTTTAAACTCTATAATCTGGAACATCCAACAACTCAAAACTGAAGCTGCCTCATGTGTAGCACAGCCCACAAGATGTGATAAGCACCATACCTGACACCAGATTTGTAAAGAAGCTGCTCCATTGCACCCATCTTGCTGCATTTAGTATCTCTGTTCTGTTGTTAATACAGATACAGTTGCACATTAAAACCTATTGTTTGTAGGCCGGGTTTGGTGGCTCACACCTGTAATCCCAGCACTTTGGGAGGCCGAGGCAGGCGGATCACTTGAGGTCAGGAGTTCAAAACCAAGCTGGCCAACATGGTGAAACCCTGTCTCCACTAAAAATACAAAAATTAGCTGGGCATGGTGATGCGCACCTATAATCCCAGCTACTCAGGAGGCTGAGGCAGGAGAATCGCTTGAGCTTAAGAGTTTGAGACCAGCCTGAACAACATAGGAAGAGCCTATTTCAGAAATTTTTTTAAAAAGCAAGAAAAAGAAACATTGTTTTCCAAAGACCATTCCTCCCACTGCACTACTGGAGCCTAGGACAGTGAAGGCAGAAAGAGATCTTATTCTCTCTTTCCTGGCTGTAGAGGAACAGGGAGAGCCAGTTGAGCCTCAGGGTCAAGGCTGACCTCAGAGTGTAGTCTCTCGGCAGCTTTCTATCTGTGCCCCTGCCTTTAAGTAGAACAGGATGGACTTACAAGTTTGGCATTTGGGTCCCATTAGGGACATAAGCAAATCACGGAAGTTTTCTGCAAAAGAATTATGCTGCCACTGTTCACAGCAGTGGGAACAGAGTGTTTAGGGACAGTGTATTCGAGCATAGGACAGCAACAAGATAGTCACAATACTAGCATTTCTTGAGGGCTTTCTTTGTGCCAGGCGCTTTATGTTAATTCTCTCATGGACTCATCATAACATTTTGAAATATGGGAAAATCTTCGTCTTAGAGTTGAGAAATCTAAGGCCCAGAGAAGCGAAGAAATTTGTCCAAGGTCACACAGTAACTCAGTGGTGAAAGAATTACACGAACACAAGCAGTGATGCTGCAGATCCTGACCAACCCTCCATGTCAGAGAAGCTGTTAGATCTTTCAGCCTTCCCTGGCTTGCAGAAGGCCTCCCAGGACATTCTTATACAAACCTGGCCCAAATCCCTTACGTGTCCTGTTAGAGCTAGCCTCAGGAGGGAGCATGTCTGCTTGCTTTCCCCTGCAGCCACACCTACTCTGTAGTCTGGGAAAACAACTGTTAAGTGTCTCATTCTCAGGGCCAGGTGTGCCTCTGAGTCCTTGAGTATCCTCTAGTTCAGTTCCACTGTAATGAGGGCCACAGCAGGAAGGGGAGCACAAAATGACTCCCCGAGTTCTTGACCCTTCTCTTTCTGCTGCTCTCCAGTGAGTCTGAGACTTACATTTGGGGGAGAATCCAGATTTTCCACCCTGGTCCCCTCACTCTCTGCAGCTTGTAAAGTGCTTTTCTTGGCCCTAGAAAACATTCTGCTTCCTTCAGTAAACGTGTGCAGAATATTTCATGAAGTCACATTATTTTCCTCTTTGGCCGACTTTCCCTCTTGGATCACAGTCAGGGAGAAGGTCAGCTGAGGTGAGGCAACTTTTCAGTGTGACCTTAGATGTGGATGAAAGTGATGGCCCTGAGCAGCACAGTTGTTAACTTACTGGCCTTTGGGTCCCATTAGGGACATAAGCAAATAATGAAAGTTTTCTGCAAAAGGATTATGCTGTCACCATCCACAGCAGTAGAAACAGAGTGTTTAGGGAAAGGCCCGTGCCCAGCCTAGGATGGAAAGCTGTCCACCTCCAACTCCACACATCTGCACCAACGTGAACTGTGAAAGATTTCAGCCCTGGGACTAATGTTGAGTGTTCCCTTACTTCCTCGTCTTCACGTCATTGGAGAGGGGTAGTGGTAGAAGGGCCACCCCACCACCACCATGACACACAAAGCTTCCACCCCCTTAGCATCACCCCGGACCCTTCTCCTCCCGGTCCTGGTTTCTGTTTCATGGTATTCATCCTCCTCTGGCCTCTTCATGAGCTCCTCCAGCTGCCACCCTGGCTGCTTCCCACTCTACGCCAGGGGTCAGGAGCCATGAAAGTCCATGAGTGACACCAGCCAGATGGGAGGCGATAGGGAGTGGTGGGGCGTGTGGCTGACTGGGCCTCTGACGCCCCATGAGAAGCAGCAGCCCCTCTCCACTCCAGGCCGTTGCTATGGAAGAGGAGTGCAGGCACCGTGTTCCTGAGCATCTCATTTTCCGTGAGAAGCGGAAAACCTGCCTTTTCATGTGATATGACATTTCCTAGTGTTTAAATGTTTGAGGAGTAATTAAAATTATTTCAAAACGCATTATGTAGACCGAATAAAATGTGTCTGAGACCTAGGGCTAGTCTCAGTTCTGGTCTGTCTCTGTCCCTTTCCACAATCTAACCTATCCTCCCAGCTTTAGTGGTTACTCAAATTTCAATGTCTCTGAGCGTTAGATTCTGGCCAGCCCTGGCCTGCACCCCAGATTTATCCTAGAATTCATCTGCACATGGGTGCCCATATACCTCCAATACAAAGCTGAGCCCATCAACCTCCTAGATTTGGCAGACTATAGGATCTCATTAAGTGTGAGCTGTTTTTGTCTTTGTTCCACTAACAAAACTACTACTACTACTACTAACACTGCTACTGATACTCATGCTACAAAGAATAATCTCTCGTTCCTCTTTTGTTCCCTGTTTCTGTTACTCAACACCACTGCCCCATCAGGCAGCCAGGGAGAACCTGTGATCTTGGACTGTTCACTCCCCTTCCAGGCAGTTGGTGGATTGTGTTCATTCTTCCACAGCCTTCCAGAATGTGCTTCCAACTCTTCCTTCCGATTAACTAGAAACTCTTCTAGTTGCTGAACTTCTCGTGTGTTCTCAGCTATTGTCTCAGCCTCGAACTGCTAGCACCAGGCGCTGCCTCTCCATTTAAGATTTATTCATCACACTGTGGCCAGAGTCATCCCCTAAATTGCTATGCAGCTCTCATCACTCACCTCTGATGGATCCCACTGGCTGCCCCCGCGGTTCCTCAGCCATCCCTGCATGCCAGCTGTACCAAGCACTTGTATGCCTCTGCATTTGTGCTGGCTGTGTCCTCAGGCACATTTTCTTCCTTCATGCCTACTATGTTAATTCTGTTCATCCTCATCTCTGGTCAAATGCCACCTCTTCCATGAGGCTGTCACTTGCCTTCCCACCACCAGCCCCAATGTTATTTGCCCCGTCCCTCCTCCGAACTCTCACAGCACTTGATCTAAGTCTCTTTTCATTTCATCCGGCTGTGTATTACGAAGTTTGCTTGACTCTTCCCCCTTCTCTCCATTAGCTCCTGGGTGGAGAGACACTGTCTTTGTCATCTGCATGTCCCCGAGAAACCCCTAGTGTGCTGCCTTACATATAGTAGACTCCCTAAAAACCTTTGTCAGTTGAATCAAAGTGTGTGTGTGTGTGTGTGTGTGTGTGTGTGTGTGTGTGTGTGTGTGTAAGTTGAGAATGGCTGCATCTAAAGGGCTCAGGCCAAGGTATTAAAAATAAAAACAAAACTGCTTGGTTATTCAAAAGGATTTATCAGAAGCCCAAGAGGCTAAGTATCAAGCTAGTGAAAGGGTTATTCTGCCTTTCCCCAGTTCCAAGGGTGCAGTTTTTAGAGGATGGACGGTCGTGTTTGGTCTACTTGTCATCAGGCAAGGCCTCTTCCACAGTGCCCCATGGAAGCTTGGGTTCAGTGCCAGGGGCAGGGAGGAATGGGCAAGCCTCTTGGACACTGGGGCTTCAGCCACCCTGGCATATAGAGTCCCGCACTGTTTGTCTTGCCCAGAAGAACAAGCTGTACCCACCCATTCACAAGATGTCCTCTCTCACATCATTGGCAGGCCTGGGAATTTCCCACAGGCCATCTGGGTGTGTTCTGCCGTCCTGTCTCCCGAGTTTTTTGCAGCATTATTTTTTGTTAACTAGCTCTTAGAATAGCAACTGCTCTTCCATCAGGAATTGTGTCCCGTTGACTTTCCTAACGCAAGAATCTACTCATTTCTTTTCTGTAAGTATTTTCCCCCTTCCTGCCTGCGTTGCACAGGCTGACTCAGTGAGAGCCCAAGTAGTATGAACTAACTCCTAGCTCTTACAACACTGAGTTACTTATAAGATATGCATCTCCTGAATCCCCGGTGACCACTGTAAGTGCCTCGAATGGCAGCTGCTCTGATTGGACCTGTGCCGCTCTGAATGCTGCTTTTACTTTTGGGTCCTGCCTCCAACCCAGAACCACCTGTGGCCTTTAATGCCTGTTACTAGGAGACAGGAGAAGCAATTAAACCCTGTCAGTATATTCATTTATTAGCTGCCCTTTGAAGCTTTTTTGAAAGCATTTTACAAGGTATATCCCATCAGGTTGCTTAGGAACTTTTGCAGCCTCCTTCAACATTATCATTTTCATTTGAAGCAACACTGGCAGCTTGACACCTCTGGACACCTGGCATGGCAGGGGGGACCACCTCCAAATACCGTCTTTCCGTGTCTGCACCTTCAACAAGATTTTCTCTGTAAATGCTGCTCCAAAACAATTTCTATAAACACAGCATTACTTTTGTCTTGTTCACAAATCAGATTTGGAAAGAAGTGCTTGGGGACTGTCATAAGTCTATTTAAAGATAGCCTGATTTAAATCAAAACAAAAACAAAACTTTTTATCCAAGACAATTTTCTTTCAATATGGGGAATTAGTTTCAATGTCTTTGAAATTGAGAACCACACTCCGGCCATGAAAAGTGAATTATCCTGTACTAGTCCTTGCTCAGGCAGTGATCAGAACATCTTTCCTGGCTGTTTTGGGAAAGCAGATTTAGCCCAGCATATCTTGATAGGAACCCAGCAGTAAGGAAGTTTCCCAACTGATGGAAAGACGGAGAAGCTCTGTGCACACATTGCTTAGCTGTGTGGCAGCGCTCATTTTAGTTTTTGGTCTATGGAGCAATGGAATCTCAGTCATTGATCCTACTTCGAAACAGTGGCGGTGGGGGGAAACATCTTGAAGAAAAGCCTTTCATCTAGGGCTATGATATCTTCACTGCATAAAGAAAAGTGGCCAACTTGGTTTTTTCTAGAGCCAGGACACAGACCTTTTCAGTATGTCACCTTTGCTGCTTCTTCACACAGATCTTCAAAAATAACGACTCTCTCTCCTCTCTGCGGTCTCGTCAGAGAGCGGGAATCCTGGCCAGCTGGTCAGGTCACTCAGAAAAATGGCACAGCTGTTTCTGAAAGTAGCCCCATTCAGAAGATGTCTGCTGCCCACAACGGCAGTGCTGGGGAAAGGCACGCTGTTATAAAGAGCTTCTTTTCTTTAAAGAGGAAAGAAAAATACGTGGTGTTTACAGAAAAGAAAACTGGACCCTCCTGCTTTCTTTTAGTGGCCATGTCTGAAATGGAAGTGGGAAAAGCCATAAATCCACATAGGCAATCGCGCCTTTAAGGCATGATTCATACTGACTGTGCTGCCTGTGATGGAAAACCCAGCTAGTTAAGCAAGACCTGCCAGAAAGTCTCGCACAGCTCCTCTGCCATGGCTGATGCCTGCTGTCTTGTGACATGCTGGTTGTATGTGAATGAATGATTGACACTTTCTGTCTCTCTCACTCAGTTCATGACCAAGAACCCCACCATGCGCTTGGGCAGCCTGACTCAGGGAGGTGAGCACGCCATCTTGAGACATCCTTTTTTTAAGGAAATCGACTGGGCCCAGCTGAACCATCGCCAACTGGAACCACCTTTCAGACCCAGAATCGTAAGTGTCCCAGGCTGTCACAGAGATTTTCCTTTCTTCAGATGTCACAGCATTCCACCAAAGTCCATAGAACAGCTAGATAACCCCTGTGGGTGACAGACGAGAAATTCAGCTGGTCACTGCACAGGGCAGCCTCCCCTGGGGGGAACCTGGGCTCCTTGTCCATGGGACAACATGTCTTCATGTGCCCAGGTTAATTCTTATGAAGTTTCACCTCTCGTTTACCCAACCTCCAACTTCCCTTAACCTAAATTAAAATCTTGTAGGGTATAAGAGGACTGAAACTTTGCAGGTTTCCCCAAAAGAGTTTGGCTAATTGAGAAAGTCATTGTTCTAGCCAATTTCCTCATGCTCCTTGGGGCACTTTTTATGCCTTTTCTAAGCCCCTGAGAAAGCAGAGAGGGTGTGAAATGTTGCTTACTTCACTGAGCCTGGCCTCTTGGCTTGGAGAGCCTGGGTCTGTAATAGCTGCTGCAGCGCAGAGCCCAGGCCAGGCTCCCTTTGACCAAAGAAATACTGGGAGCTCCAGGGGCTCCTCTCCAAGCTCTGCAGCTGAGGGGGTGGGCTTCCTGAGGGTGGTCCCGCTTGTGATCTGAGAGCTGAGCTCGTTCTCATCTGTGGGTGAAGAGCTCCACAGTGGGAAGGCAGAGAAGCCAGGCTAGCGATAGATCAAGAGAGATCGGGAGGCCTGGCCTGGTGGCTCACGCCTATAATCCCAGCACTTTGGGAGGCCGAGGCAGGCGGATCACTTGAGGTCAGGAGTTTGAGACTAGCCTGGCCAACATTGCAAAACCCTGTCTCTACTAAAAATACAAAAAAAAAAAAAAAAAAAAGAAAGAAAAAAGCCTGGTGTGGTGATGCATGCCTCTAATCGCTGCTACTCAGGAAACTGAAGTAGAAGGATTGCTTGAACCTAGGAGGTGGAGATTGCAGTGAGCCGAGATTGCGTCATGCACTCCAGCCTGGGTAACTGAGTGAGACTTTGTCTCAAAAAAAAAAAAGAGTGATAAAGAAATATCATTGATCCAGGTAAGAGCAGTGAAATGTGTAATACTCACTTAGAAATGATCTTTGCAGCATTTGTTTATACAAATATAAAATACTCAACTTTTAAAAACATACAGTGCACTTCATCACTAATAGCCTACTAGGCTGTTGGATGCCAGGCACCCAGAGGTAAAGCCGTTCCTTCAATGGTCAGCCCCCTGCCAGCTCCCCTGGGATTAGGGAGAGCATGGCCTTCAGAGACTGGAGGCTGTAGTCCTGACTGCACAGCTGGTCCAGCAGGGCGTAATGCATCTACCTAGAGAGTAAAATGACCGACAGTTATTCCCTAAGCTCAGCACTTCCAAGAAGCCTTTTGGGAAGATCTCTTCAAATGTATAGAACTCTGTGCAAACAATAGGTAGGACAAATGTGAACCTACCAACCTCTGTTGACAAATACAGCTGCACACCCCTCAGCGAGGCCTGCTGGGAAATGCCACCTTGGTGAAATGGGAATAAAGGGTGAGTGAGCCAGCTGCTTTTGGATGACCAAATTAATCCTTAGCCTCCTATTAAGACAGGCCTGCTCAGCAAGATTTTCGTGGAATTAGTGAATTGGTGGTTGCCAAATGCCATCATAATGCACCATGCAGTAGACTTGCTGTAAAGCATGGTTTAATCATAACAATAAGTGTAAATAATGCTACTGAACAAGCTACAGAGCACTCCTCTGAACTCACTGGAATGGGCTATGTCCCATGCAAGATGAGTAAGCCTCAAGCGCATAAAATCTGACCCTTGTTTCCCTTTTTTTGGCAGAAATCCCGAGAAGATGTCAGTAATTTTGACCCTGACTTCATAAAGGAAGAGCCAGTTTTAACTCCAATTGATGAGGGACATCTTCCAATGATTAACCAGGATGAGTTTAGAAACTTTTCCTACGTGTCTTCAGAATTGCAACCGTAGCCTTATGGGGAGTGAGAGAGAGGGCACAAGAACCCGAAGGGAATAGAGATTTTCCAGGCATTTCCTCTATGGGACCTTCCCAGCATCACCCTTAGAACAAGAAGCTTACCTTCAAGGAGCAAGTGGAGAACTCTGTGAAGGATGGAACTTCAAGATATCAACTATTTCGAGTCCAGAGGGAGCCGTGGCAATAGAAATCGTTGATACTGAAATGAGATTTTATGAAGTATACTGCTCCACCTATGAGCGTCTGTGGCTATGGGCTTGGGATGTTAACAGGAGCCAAAAGGAGGGAAAGTGTGAAGAATAAAGTAGATCTGAGAAATTCTGAGCCAATCAGGCTTCTTAATTCAAGACACAAACCAAGACTTTCTGTCAACTGTGCTGTGCTCTTCTTTAAGCCAATGAACCCCAATTCCTGGCAGTCTACAAGAAGTCTCTTAATGCTAATGAAGAATTTAAAGGTCTTTTTAAGGAAATGAAGGGCTTTCCAAATAGAATGATTTACTCTGAAGAAAGAAAAAATGGTATCTCTGAAGCTCACAACCTAAAGCCCAATCTTGAAAATATGTTGTGCACCAAGACAACTGCTTCAGCTTCTTCTCTTATCCTTACTTTCTTTAATAGATATTTATTTAAGTGTCCAGTGAAAAGGTGCCACAATACCCAGTATTGTAAACAACAGGTTTGCATTCATTAAGCTTTCATTCATTCTGGAGTCTACTAATTTACCTGAATGGTGTTTGCATTCTGTGAAATGCCTCTCCACATTGCATATGTCACACTTTGGTCTGCACATAACTCTTTTTTCACAAGAAGGCTCACTGCCACAGCAGCACAGTCAGCGGCGAATTACAGGTGCCTGCTGCCTGCCTACCTGGGGAATCTGACCATGTCTGTATCACTGTGTGCTCATCACTGAAGAATTGCAGGCCACTCATGTCAGTGACCAGACTTACGGCTTATAAACATTAGCAGTTTATTTATGTTTTAAGATGCAAAGATGTGTGTTTGATATTCACTTTAATAATTAGAAATGGATCTTGTAAACAGGGCATATATCAAAGATGACCTTATAATATGTACCCGAATATACAGTTCAAGAATTTTGTCTGACTGGAAATAAATGCATTTTGTAGCAAAAGGCAGTTTTTTGACTAGAATGATTTGTCTCCTTCCCACTAAGACAGTAGACTTCCAATCAAAATAAAACCTCGAGCAGAATGGGTAGAACTCAACTCACAGAAAATTCCTGAGCGGAGAGATTGATGTAAGCTTCTGTGATTCTCTGAAGTAGATGTGGCCTGTCTCTTACCAAAATCTGTCCTGAATGAGGGTGATGACTACTAGGCATAGCTGTAACAGACCAACCTTCAAGATCTCAGGGGCTAGACATCATAAATGTTTATTTCTCATTCACATAAAGTAGCATGTAAGTTCAGCAATCCTCCTCCATCTTGTAACTACACTATCTGGAAAATTTAGCTTTCCAAAGTCTCCAGAGCAAGGAAGAGACATGGAGGGGGCAACAGCTGCCTGCCTACCTCTCCTAGGAGGGACACGCCTCGCCTCTTCTCACACTGACTGGCTAAAACATGGCTTCCCTCTAACTACAGATGGGATAGGGGAATTACAGAGCAGCTGAGGAGTAGCTGGCTAGTACCGACAGTCTCTTCTCTGCATAGGTTCTTTTTTTGGATTCCAATGTGAACACTTACTTTTGAATGAATAGAGTAGCTAGGAGTTTCCCTTTCCGTTTGTGTAGCACTTAGCACTCACAGTCATCACTCTCACCCACATCATGCCACTAGATCTTCATGACATGCCCACTATTCCCACTGATGATAGTGTGAGTACTGCAGTACATACTACAAATGCGAAGAAAGGCTCAGAGAAGTTGAGTTCCTTGGTTTCCCAAAGGGTTTGGGCTTGATAGAGAGTAGATCCAGGTCTAGGGTCTAAATCTTTGATGCTCTAGTCTGGGAAAGGGAGAGATCATTCTGACTTTGGGACGTTTTTGGCCTTCATAGCTCCTCTACTTTGGCTCCTCTATTGCTCTATGGGATTGATTAGCTTTTTGGTATGGTTAACTCCACTCTGGCAAAGAACCACGAAAAATAAAGCACATCTCCTGTTTCATTCACAAAACTCATTATCATAGCCACGCAGAGTCAAAACACTGTCTTTGGTAAGTCTGTGATCACTCAGCAACTTCCTTCTTCATAATTGATTCTCAGGCCCACTACCTGGGTTCCCCAGTTGAGTTGAGTCCATTCTTTTGAGGCTATTCGTTCCATGCCTATCAGGTTATTCAACAGCTAATATTTATATCTGAGAAGAGAGAAGATATACAGGATATTTACCTAAAGCTCAAACGAGTCTTCAATTCCTGGTTATAATTCTACTTCACATCTTTCTTCCGTTCTGCTAGACCTGGCATCCACTTCCAAGGGATCACAAGGCTGTCTTGCCCACACTTCCTGATGAAGGCTGGCACGGAACGGGTAGTGAGCCTTTCAGGCAGCTGGGCCAGAGTCCCCTGGGGCTGCTGGCTTCCCTCAGCACAGTGGGCAGCATGGAGGTCAAGACGAGATCACATTGGGAATTTTCACTCCCTCAGGTCCATCTTAAGACATCCTCAGGCCTTATCATCCCACTGTCCTTCCCAGCCAGTCCTCATCCATTTGCTCCTACTCTCCCAAGCTATTCCACACTGACCTAACTGAATTAGACACATGGTCTTGAGTGTTTGAAAGGACAATAACTTCAAGCCTTTGCTTTGGGATGTGGATCTGCCTTTGACTGCAAAAGGTGCTTTCACTTAATGGCTAACATGTTGCATGTGTATGATATGTGAAGCCCTGTTCTAAATACTTTAAACGTATTTACTTATTCAGTACCCCCCATGAGGTGGGTACTCTCAGTTTCATTGTACATATGGGGGAAAGTGAAGTACAAAGAGATTAAGTCATTTGTCTAAAGTCACCCAACTAAAGCAGAATTTGGATCAAGCAATTTAACTCCAGGGTCCCTACTTTTATCCCAGTTCAGTGAGGTTTTTCTATGAAAGCAAATTCTATTTTTCCACCTTTGTGGGGTTGGCAGGAAGCACCAAGATAAACTGCCAGCTGGGCAGGACAATATTAGTCTTCCTACGGGTAGAACAGTTTATCAGCAGTGGGACTGTATGATTTGCATATCAAGGGGCTGGAGCTGTTAACCCCAGTTCTTGGAACTGGGGCAGGCCAGGGTGATGCAATGGGGACTTCAACCTCCCTGAGGTAGGGGAAGAGGAAATAGCCTAGTTTGCTCTGAATCCCGTGAGTCCCATCTGAACCCTTAGGGTCACTCCTGAGCCTTGGTGGAGTTTCCAGTCCTTTCTCCCTCCTAGAGGAGCCACTTCATGTTTTAGTAACTCTTCATCACCCACCCCGCCGGCACATGAAGCAGAGTCAAGAGGAAGGTGCGCAGCCTGGAACCTACCTTGGCAGCTGCATGTTTACAGCTATGGAGCTGAGCTGGTGTAACTTGTTAGCAAAGGAAAGAGCAAAAATAGGCCAGGCACGGTGGCTCACAGCTGTAATCTCAGTACTTTGGGGGGCCGAGTTAGGTGGATCACTTGAGGTCGGGAGCTCAAGACCAGCCTGGCCAACGTGGTGAAACCCCATCTCTACTAAAAAATAACAAAAGTTAGCCGGGCGTGGTGGTGTGCGCCTGTAATCCCAACTACTCAGGAGGCTGAGGCAGGAGAATAGTTTGAACCCTGGAGGTGGAGGCTGCAGTGTGAGCTGAGATTGCGCCACTGCACTCCAGCCTGGGTGACAGAGGGAGACCCTGTCTCAAAAAAATAAATAAAAGCAAAAATAAAAGCATCCCATTTATCATTTATTGATCTTAATCGAATCCTGACATAAGATGATCTGCCCGCCTTGGCTTCCCTAAGTGCTGGGATTACAGGCATGAGCCACCACACCCCGGATCTTAATTGGGTGCAGACTGCCTTGAAAATATTCCAGCCACAGATTTGATCATTTCACATACCAACATGATAAAGCTGTTCATTGTTCCCAGGTTTGGTCATCCTGGTTGCTTAATCTAGCAATGTTGACTTAAAATGACTAGACAGCCCACAGTGATTGCCCCTGGCTCAGGGTCACACTGGGCCCTGTAACTTCTCATTTTACGTCATCCAAGGATAAGACTCCAGTACAACTGTAGTAGATGTTTGCGATGAAAATGAGCCCTTTGCTGAGATGTTCCTCTGAATTGAGTTGGCCAAAGCTGGCCAGAGTGCAGCTGTAAAGGGAGCTTTGTAGTCTCCTTCTGTTCCTGTGTTGAATTGGAACCAAGGCTAAGGGAACCACCCTGGGCTTTATCCCATCCCTGCCTCTTTACCTCCATTGCCCTGCCAACTGTTCTTTCCCTCCTCCTGCTTCCTGACTCTTTACTCCCCAGTGGAGTAAATCAGTTCTGCACTCTCTCTCCCTGCACCACTTGATTCTTAGAGCCCAATTGTTATATAGCCAGTTTTCTGACCACGAAGATGGCATACAATTTTGATTTGCATATTTATTTTATAGGCTCTTTTAGAGCCTAGAAATGGCAGTCACTTCCCATGT
The DNA here is from genome assembly GCF_002776525.5 of Piliocolobus tephrosceles. Lineage (NCBI taxonomy): Eukaryota > Metazoa > Chordata > Mammalia > Primates > Cercopithecidae > Piliocolobus > Piliocolobus tephrosceles. The sequence continues at coordinate 45,828,863 of NC_045439.1, read as the reverse complement.
GTTTCTGCGTCTTTGGCATCACCCTGTGTCAGCAGCACTGAGTGCCTAGGTGAGCCACCCTACCCTATGCTGCCCATGTCGTCTAGGGGGCAAGATGCCAAATAGGTAAGAGCCCTGGCTGGTAAGAGTAGTGGGCAGCCCTGGGGGCTGAATCCACACTTACTGAATGTTCTTGAGAAAAGGTAGTTCTTTCTCCATTTCAACTTTCTCATTTTTGAAAGGGAGTGAGAATAGTGCCTGCCTGCCTTCTGTTAATACTGCAGGGATTAACTGTGATAATGTATGTCAAGCATTCGCTACAGGACTGGGACGTAGAAATGCTCAATCCATGTTGGCTATTATTATCATCAGCTCTCCCACAGAGGGCTAAGGGAGGGTTGCTTGTGATGTCCATCTGAAAGTGGACAGAGTGGGACACTCGTGCTCTCCATGATGCCCATTCCTTTGGGTGCCAACGCCGTGCCACTCCAATTTGGAGGGATTTCACTTTTCTAACTGGTTGCAGAACCTCCTCAGGAGACCTTATTCTTCTCCTAGGATGTTTTGAGTCCATCCTGCCCCAACTGGCATACAGGATCAGTCTTAAGTTTGAGATTCTGCTGCTTTGACCGAATAACACAGGGACCACACCCATCATCAGTACCTGCTGGGCCCCCTCTGGTTACTCATCATGCCTGTGGGCCAGTTCAGAAAAGACAGGACATGTGTCAAGATGTTCAGTAGGGTCTGGCATGCCCAAGAATTTGAAGCCAATAGTAGAACCAAGAACCAAAGGTGTTTTCTTCCTAGATTAAGGTATCTGTGAAGAAGGTTTCTAGTAAAACAAGAGTCTCCATAGTCCTGTGTATTCTTACTGGAAAAGGCCTCAGTACTCCTATCCCCTTGCAACAGCCCTTCCAGATCGCTCAGGGCTGCCTTTCTCATGCCACCAAGGCAGTTCTTACCCCACAGAGGCATCATTCTTCCAAGGCCTTAGACCACAGTTAGAAGAATGTAGGCTAGACAAAGTGAAGATTGTGTAGGTACCAAGTGTGGTCAGACATGCAAGTGGATCGCAGAGGGTGAGACAGGAATCTTCTTTGGATACATTTCAAATTAGAAACCAGGATAGTCTAGTAGTCATTTGACCTGACAGAGCCAGAAATAACTTAGATGACCTCTTGAGTTCTTATAGCCTTGTACTTGTGGCTAAAAGTGAACAGGGGGATATGGTCAGTTGGTCTCCCTGATAGATGCCAACCCACACTACTCCCACCATATAGAAAACCTCTGTCACTCAAATTGTCTCCCCGTCCATCTCTGTACAACCTCCATGCCCTAGCACACCTATGTGCCTTCTCTGCATGCTCTCTCAATCCCAGGATTCCCTTCAGGCTCACATAGATCACTTGTCCCTCAAGTCACATACTTGACAATATCTCATACCTGATTGCCCTTCACATTTCTCATGCTTGTTCATACATGGAAAACAGGAGAGCTTTCTAAAGTTAAAATCAGCACAAGAAGTTCACAAGAAATATAAGCCCCCTTCTGATAACAGAAGATATGTGGACAAAAGAGAAAGCAGGATTCCTCAACCCCGTTCTTTTTTTTTCTCAAAGAGAATGATTTTTGAGATGAAACAAGTACAATACTCACTGATAAAAATGAATTGGAGCCCAAAGTAGATAAAGGGATTATACAAAGCATTCAATGAGAATAGGCAGAATTGCAGAACAATTATTGAAGCAGTAATTTATGAGCACTGGAAGTGGTGTTGATCATTAGGGCTGTGCAGGGGTTTGTAAAGAACAGGTCTTATAGTCGAATCTCATTTCCTTCTCTGATGGTTCCTGGACTGGTCGATCAAGGATAGGTGAACGTTTTTGCATAGCTGAACTTCAATGACATACATGACAAAGTCTCACCCCATTTCCTTGTGGCAAAGCTGTATTCAAGACACAATGATACCGAAAATGTGGCGATTAATAGATTAAGTGTCAGTCTGGAATAGTTTTTCTGCAACCTTGCATAACCCCTGTTCCCATTGGATTAACAGACAAATTTCAAGTCTTACATTAATCCTATTTGAGATTTCATACCATCAACATTATGACTAAACACAAAAATCAAACAGTGGGACGAAGGGCTACTTTGTTTTCAGGCTACTCGTGCCCTCCCAGAAGATTCTGATATAGAAGAGCACGTGAGTTTAGAGAGTCAGTCATTCATTAAACTAATATTTATTGAGCACTTATTATATTTCAGGCATATTGTGGTTGCTGGAAAAACTAGAGTGAAAAAGACAGCCAAAGATCCCTGCATTCATGGAATTTACATTCTAATCAAGACATGTTATATTGTTTACCCAAATTAACCAAGTGGTAAGGCAGCCCTGTGGTCTGTCTTCCTCATAACTGTATCCGTGGCACCTGGCATATTGTAGGTGCTTAAGACATATATGTTGTTGAATGATAAAATCAGAGCTGGGTGTCACACACACACTTTTTGACTCCAAAGATAACACTCTTTCATAGCTGTATGCCAGAACAAATTGAAGAACTAAACTGTACTTGGGTCTGAAAAAGCTCATTATATCGGGATGAGATGGAGACAATAGGTCTTGACAGCATGAGTGAAAATTAGGCAGTGGCAAAGAGAATAAATTCAATATAGTTATTCATCTGACAAATATTAGGATTTATCAGACCTTTTTCCAAGTGATAGAGCCAGAACAATGAGCAAGGAAGTCATAGCACCTACCATTCTGGAGCTTAGAATCTAGCAAATACACAATGGTGCTGTGGCTGCCAAAAAAATATAAAAGGCAATCTTAGCCTCAAGGATTATGAGTGTGATGTCTCAGATATGGGGAAGGATGAGCTCCACTGAGCTTTGCCATGGTTAGGCTATGCCTAGAAAACTGAACTCAGCTCTAGATACCACCACAGAGAGATACAAAGCTGGATCGATCATGTTCAGAGGAGAGTGAACTGAGTGATGAAGAGAGCAGAAACATGTAGCACAGCAAGTTAGGAGGTAATGGGTGAGTCTCTGGAGAAAAGGCAAGTGGGAGCATAACCACCTTCAAATATGTGAAAAGCTAATGTGATGGTTAGTATTTTTGCTTCCCAACTATTTCCAGCTCTCTGCCTCCTGAGCACAGACAGGTGAGGTCATAGGAATAATTCTAGCTAACAAGTCCAGTGCAGAATGGTGTATAGTACTTGCAAGCCGGAACATTTCAGTGCTAGTGAGACACTCTTTTTCTTCCAGTGAACGGCAATGATGAGAGGTGGTGGCTGGGCTCTGACAGCCTGGACCCCTGAGTGATTAACATGAATAGGACCCTAGCTTACCCTCAATGGACATTTTGAATGAGCAAGAAATACTAGTTGCTGTTATGGTTTTTATTACTGCTGTTTCATGCCACTGAGATTATGATCGGTGTTTGTCCCTGCAGCATAAACCTAGCCTATCCTGACTGATATGTGTGCCATGTATGGAGGGACTAGTCTGGCAACATATGGCTCCCAGGGTTAGAACTAGGAGCACCTCAGGCTGCAGCAGGAGTTATTGAATTTGTTATGGAATAGCATAAATATGAACTTTTCCACCAAGGTCCCTAAATATGTAATAGACTTCCTTCGGAGGGAAGATCACCGGACATCTTCAGTCTACAACCCTCGGTGGGGATGATGGACCTGGACCTGAGGGCTCTCCCAGCCCTGAGAGGCTGGCGTACCACCATGTGGAATGGGCTTAGCAAGCACACTATTATTGTGGTGTTTGCCCTAGGGGGCCCACTGGGGCAGTCCTGAGTTGGCTCACCATCATGTTTCCACTGGCCACATGCCCAGGCCCCTGCTGCTGTCACTGTACCACACAGTCATGAATCTGTGCACAGCATTGCTAGGGGCTCGGCAGGGTGTACAAAAGGCACAGCAGCTCAGATGGCAACAAGATCAAACGAATGGCAAGGGTTCTCTTGGCCCACTTTCATGCAGAATGATAAGTAGTCCTCTGGGGCTCCTGCTTGCATCATTAGCATCCTGGAGGCATTAGGAAGCCTCTGAAGTTCACCCTACTGATTTGTCCCTCATTATCCTTATTCTGCCTTCTAGGAACTGGAGCTAAGCACCTTTCTTAACAATGCAGAATGCCAGTGTAAAGATCTGCTCTGGGGAGGTGTGTGTTCAGAGAAAGCCCTGGTAGGGGGATGAAGGAAAACATGGTTTTAGCATCAAAGACCAGGTTTGAGCACTTGCCCCCTTTTCCAGTTGTTGGCTGGAGCTGGATCACACTGGCTTATGAGAGCTGATTGTGCACATCTCTTTCAAGTTAGTGCTCAGAGAGCTCACAATGGTAGCTTAAAATTGGTTATTGGTTATTGTGGAAATATTTACACCATGGAAATTGGTAAGTGCTAAAAGTTAGGAATTTTTTTTTTTTTTTTTTTTTTTTTTTGAGACTGGATCTCACTGTGTTGCCTGGGCTGGAGTGCAGTCGTGTGAGCCTAGCTCAGTGTAGCCTCAAAGTCCCGGATTTCCTGGACTCCAGTGATCCTCGCACCACAGCCTCCTGAGTAGCTGGGACTACAGGCTCCTGCATTATGCCCAGCTAATTTTTTTTCAACTTTTGTAGAGATAAATTATTGCTATCAACTTAGGCTGGTGTTGAACTCTTAGCCTCAAGCGATCCTTCTTACCTGGGCCTCCCAAAGTGCTGGGATTACAGGCGTGAGCCACTGCAGCTGGCCACGCCTTTTATTGGTTTTATTATTTAGACAGCTTACCAGCACAACCTTGCAAATAGGGAGATAGTGAGAAAATCATGGTCTTTGGAACCAGGCAGGACCAAGTTCACCCTGACTCTGCTCAGCTGTTGTCATTGAAGGGGATATTTTTTGGAGATACTGAAACTTCTGTGAACTTTAGTTTCCTTGTCTGTAAAAGTAAGAAATTTTAGTTTCCTTGTCTGTAAATTAATAACTAAAACCAAAATATTAACTACCTCAAAGGGTAGTGTGAGGATCAAATGAGGTGATGTCCGCAGATTGCTAACTAAATTAAGCTCCTTCCCTTGGGGCACATAGGGAACAACTTCCAGGGAGAAAAAGAAAACACGCCTGAATTGCAGCTTTTTGCTTTTAGCTGTGGAAAATATTCCCAGAAGCTTCACAGCCTCGCATCCTCATACGCTATTGGCCAGTTTAGCGTCACATGACCATCCCTAACGCCAATCACTTGGCAAGGGAAAAATGAGAGCCAAGCCACAGCTCCTGAGGGAGCCCTGGAGCCCCTGTTGGCATTAGTGGGATTTTTAAAGCCTACTAGATGGTTCCAGTGCACAGTCAGAATACCAAACCAATGGCTGAGAGTCGAAGTCTCGGACAAAACCTTAGCCCCCGGGGGCTGGAGAGAGGTTCATTCTCTCCTGAAGGACAAGGATAGAGAACCAAGTCAGGGTTCCGGGAGTGTGGGGTCGGGGAGGAGGAAGGATGGCTGTTTATCAGGTAATGGAAAGTGCAGACTCAGTCTCCATTCCCAGCTACTGGACAATCGTGGGGCAAAGAGCTCAGTGGAAAAAAATCAAAGGCATTAAAAATGGTTATTCTTAGAGATAAGGTGTATAACTGTTGGAAAGCAGAAATAAAGTATTGAATTAAGCTTTGAGAAATGGTTCTATAATAAGGGGTGGGAGAGTTTAAAAAGCTTTTGCAACTTATCTGAGAGGGTAAGACATGGCCAGCAGTACTTACTGAAGAGGACTGTTTGCCCTGTCCATTCTGAAGCTCCTGTTACAGCCATGAGTTAAGCCCTGTGAACAACCACATGTGCTTATTGTAGACAAACCCTGCCACAAAGCCACAGGCACAGCACGCTTCTCTGTTAGGTCTGTATCTCTTAGAATATTAGGACCCTAACTGGAATTCTAGCAGCTTACTTCCTGAGGCTCAGAGCTGCCTCCTGGATTCGGAGAACCTGTCAACACCATCTGCTGAGTATATAATGTGGACTGTGAGAAGTACGGACTTGGAATCAGGAGACATGGATTTGAAACTTGATGCATTCATCCTGGGCCAGCTGTTAAACACTCCCAATCCTTGTTCTCTACCTCTATTAAATGACAATACTAATAACCATACCCACCTCATAAGATTGTGATGAAGATAAAAAAGGATAAGTTGGCGGGGTGCATTGGTTCACACTCCTTTTAATCCCAGCACTTTGGGAGGCCCAGGGAGAAAATCGTGTTAGGCCCAGAATTTGACATCAGCCTAGTCAACACAGCGAAACCTCATCTCTTCAGAAAATAGAAAAATTGGTCAGCTATGGTGGTGTGCGCCTGTAGTACTAGCTACTTGGGAGGCTGAGGTGGGAGGATCACTTAAGCCCGGGATTTTGAGGCTGCAGTGAGCTATTATAGCACCGTTGCACTCCAGCCTGGGTGGCAGGGCAAAGCTGTTTCTTTAAAAAAAAAAAAAAAAAAAGAGAGAGAGAGAGAATAACTTGTGAACTCTTAATTCTTAATACAAATTATATTTGGTTGGGAGATCAGTGTATCAGTATTTCCCCATCTAAAGTTCCCATAGCCATCAGTCAAGGAAGGGAGGAGAAGAAGCACTTTCCAGTTCATCCCAGAGCAGGTGGAGTTCAGACCCTGCTTCTAAGAGCAGGCCCCCATCTCTTCACTCCCCCTGCTTTCTCCCCGGTCACCCTCACCCTCATTTGATTCCATTTGCCAGGAAGGCATGAGGAAAATGGAACCAAGGATTTGTATTGTTTGTGTTTCCCACCACAGTCTGTCTCAGAGGCAGAACATGAGAAGTCTGGAATTTCTCCCTGGTCCTCTCTGCACAGTCTCTTCCCTGGTGCCACCTGTAAAGATTTCCATTCCAAGTGAAAGCCACTGCACTTCAAAAGCAGCAGAGATGGGTTCTCCTTCATGTTCCCTCTATGTGAGGGAGAAAACCAAACACCAGGGTCAAACAGAGACACTTCCAAACCTGTGCCTTATTTCTGGGGAAAAAAAAAAAAACACTGATTCAGTCTGGGACATGGTAGCTTTCTGTCTCAGAAAGCTGGGCAGGACCAGAGAAAGTGGCTTTGTGAAATGTAGGGACGAAGCTAGCTCAGGGCTCTGCTCTTTCTCAGCTGACCATCCATCAGGGGAATCAGGGCAGGCCTTCCCCTCCCAGCTGACTTGGAGCCACACAGTGGCTTCCACGTGATTCCATGGCCAGCGTGACAAACACATGGCCTTGGCTGAGGAAGCACAGGTTCTGTGGGGATGACTAGATCCCAGGTCCCAGGAGAGATAGCGAGACATTTTGGAAACACTGTTTCTGGAATCTTGTGCTTGACTGCTCAGGAATGTGTGGTCTGGGTAACTTTCTGGTTTGACTTACAGGAAGGTCTGATGGGGGCAGAGCGGGAATGTTGTAACAGCCCTAGATCACCTTGGAAAAATACTGTTCGCCTGCCAGCCCGGAACTGCCATTCCAGGAAGCAGCTGCTGGTGAATCAGCAGTCTCCCCTTTCCTTGTGGCTCCAGGAAGCACGTCTAGGGCCTCCCCCACCTCCTCTCCAGGAAGGGAAATGCCCACTAGCCACATACAGGCTCTTCTGGAAGGGACTAGAGACGGGGAATCCAGGGCAGGTTCTCCATTCCGCCCCACCCCCTGCCCTGCAACACACAAAGGGAGTTGGAAAAGGGATGAGAGACCCCTAAGCCTCAGACTCAGGCTTTTGATGTAGAAAATCATACATCGTTTCTAAGTCTCTTGTCTGGAGTTCACAACAATAAAACTAGGCAGAAATCTCGACACGCTGGTTGGCACGGGTTACATTGGCCTCAACATAATGTCTGTCTCTTACCTGCAGAGCCAGCCTGGGGCTGAGAAGCTCACAGGAGGTTGTCGGTTGGCTCTGGTCAGGTGGCTGTTTGGGCATGAGGGCCATTTGTACTCAAGGTCAAGGAGCAGCCTCAGTTGGCCATTAGGCAGCTGGAAGAGTCTTGGGAAAACGTAGGGGGACCATAACGCCAGCTGTCCATTCCCTCCATGGGCCCTCTGGTGCCTCCGCCTGGGTGGAGAGTCTCTGCTTTCTGCCTTTCCATTGGCCAATCTCTGGCCTCCTCCTGAGGTTGCTGCTGTCCCTGGAACAACTTCGGGCTGGTGGACACAGCAGTTATGCCTCAATTTCCCTATAGCTACCTGGAGCTAATTAAACAGTGGATGGATTTGGAGAGGTGGATCATTTCAGATTCGCTCCTGGATTTTCACCCCCACTTGAGAGAGAGCTAAATCTTCTTCTTTCTTCTTTCTCTCTTTTGCTCTTTTTCTGTGTGTATGTGTGTCTGACTCACCTCTGTGCGGTTACATTTAAACACCAGTTTAGATCCCAGTGACCCACATTTAGCCTTAGTGACTCTGAAAGCAAGTCCATGCTCACTGATGACTCAGGAGAACTGGGGCCTTGAAAGATGAGCTGAGTCAATGAATGTGAGCTGTGGAGTTTTTACCACTCCCCCTCTCCCAATCCTTTTGTAATGTACCCACTCCCTTAGCTTTCTCTGAGCGTCAGTGTCCTTGGCCTTCCAGGGCTTGTGTGAGTACATGGAGGAATCAAGGGAGAGGTGGGTGAGATCACCACAACCACCCTCCTCGACTCTTCATCCTCGAGGCCTTTAGGACAGGTGCCCCCAGGCTCCATGGGAGGCAGGCAGCTGTGCAGGCTGCAACAATGTGAACAGGGAAGCCAAGAGGAGGGTGCTGGGACAAGAGCCAGCTCTAAGCAACCTCCCACAGGTGATGGTTTTGGCTTCACCTGTTGGCCAGAGCCCTCCAGCAGAGAGGGGGACTTGATATGCCACTGTGAAACTTCTAGATAAACCCGAAGTCAGGGTAGATGAAGGTAGAGGGAAGAGAAGGACCTCCCAGGGACCAGCCCCTGGAGCTCATTGCCTCCCCTGAGAAACAATGTCACCCTCATTCCTCTCCTTTCTCTGCCTGCCTTTGCTCAGTTTCCATTCACTGCCTCTGTTACTTTTGGTTGTTTATGGTTAAGCCCAGTGGTTCTCATCAGCCACACCTGGAAACTTGCTGGAAGTATAAATTCTCAGACCCCATCCCAGGCCTACTGAATCAGCAACCCTGGGATGGGGCCAGCAGATCTGTGTTTTAACTAGCCCACCAGCTGATTCTAATGCCTGCTCAAGTCTGGGAACCCCTGGCCTCACGTCTCTCCCCAGTTAGGCTACCGCCTCCTAGAAAATACTGACTTGAGAGGGCTTAGTGTAAGTCCTGGGCACCCAAGGACTCAGCTCTGCACAGAAACTGTACCAGGAAAGTAGAAAGAAGATTCAAGGAGGCAGTCTGGTCATGATCAGAGTTCGAACCCAAGGCTTAGGACCTGGGTTCCAGTTGGGTGACCTTGGCCAAGTCACTTCTCAGACTCCCCGGTTCCTCCTCAGTAAAGTAGATGGAAGAACTGGGTCTCTGGGATTTGCGAAGTTCTCACGTCTAGAAATCTGGATCCGGCCAGGGCCTGGCTCATGATTCCCCTCCTGCGTGTGCTGACTCTGCCCGGCCCCCGTGGAAGAGTCAGCATGCAAGGGAGGAATAACGAGGCAGGCCCTGTGCTTCTCCTGGTCCTCGGGCAGTTACTATTTGTGAATGTGCGATATGGAGAGGGAGAGAGAGATCTGAATCCAGAAATGAATTAGAAACATATGAGGAGAAGCCAGAGCCTGCAACAGTAATGAAGCCCATCCTTTTGAGTGTTTGCCCCTGGCAGGTTGAAGGCGGAGTCCCTCTGTCAGGAGCTCAGTTGAACTGGGAGAGGGCACTGCCAGGTGTCACAATAGTCAATTAAGGCAACAAGCCCAAAACAAAAGAATCAAGCTTTCAATCATGTCCTGCAATGGTATAAGCAAGTATCTGAAACCAGAGAAAGCGTGGCCTCTCCCTGTTCCATTTCCCCCATGGAACACACGGGGGCCCAGGGTCAAGTAGGCCAGTGGGAATGTGGGGTTGGGGTGGTCTCACTGCTGACAGGGCCCTGAACAAAAGGCTCTGGAAGTTGTATGGACTCTGGGGCCAAGAGCAAGGGAGGGGGAAGGCTAGGAGTGGAAGTACTAGGTTCTGAGTCATTGTGGAGAAAAGTGACTTCAAGGTTTCTCTCCCTTCCCTGCCCCACCCAAAGGAGGCCTCAGCAGAGGTGCCTAAAGAACACCTCTCCCCAAGGCTTCCAGTGAACCCAGGAATGAAGGCTCAGGGGCTAGGAATGCAAATATGTGATGACTATGACCAGCCAGAGAGACCTGAGACCTTGAGAGCTCCCTCCAGAGACTGCCACGCATGGGCTGCGCCCCAAGTCTGGTGTAGGGGCCAGCTTTCCCTGAGTTTATGGTCAGGCCTAAAAAAACACACACAAGTTTTTCACCAGGAGGCCCAGGGAGATACTATGTGGCCTCTTCTCCCAGCTACCTCTTCTGAGCCACCCTTTCCAGCTGTCAGGCAAGTATCGGGGCACCTACCTCTGCACAGAAGGGCAATGACTTTCTCCAGGTGGAAATCACTTTTCATCCAAATGTCTAGGCTCAAAGTTCTTGGTTCCTGTATTTTAAGCTATGGGTATCTCTGGGAAATAATAGAGAGGACTAAGTATAAACACCCATCGAGCCTTCACATTATTGGCACATGTAAGATTCTGTTAGGTCAAGGGGCACCCTCCTTACCCTTTCTCTGAGGATGACCATGTGTTAATTGCTACAGATCAGAACTGTCTTCCTGAAAGTTGTCCAGGGCTGTGGGAAAAAAATTGAATATTTCAGTGCAAGTTCTATTGACACTAAAGCTAACACTGAATCACTCACTTATCCCAGCCTATACTTTTTTTTTTTTATTTATTTTTATTTTTTTAGACAGCGTCTTACCCTGTCACCCAGGGTTGATGGAGTGGCATGATCTTGACTCACTGAAACCTCTGCCTCATGGGTTCAAGCAATTCTCCCACCTCAGCCTCCCGAGTAGCTGGGACTACAGGCACACGCCACCACATTTGGCTAATTTTTGTATTTTTTGGTAGAGACAGGGTTTCGCCATGTTGGCCAGGCTGGCCTTGAGCTCCTAACCTCAAGTGATCTGCCCCCTCAACCTCCCAAAGTGCTGGATTATAGGCAGGAGCCACTGTCCCTGGCCTAGCCTATACTATTTTCTTTGTATTATGTACTTATATGTCCTGTCTTTTCTATCAGATGGCAAGCTTCCTGAGGACAAAGATGATGTCTTACATGCGTGTATGGCACCCAGAGTATTTTGCTGTCAAATACGTACTGCTCAGATAAGCTTTCAGGATATAGAACCTCAGATACCCACAAAACTGTCTCTCCTAGTGTTGTCTGGAAATAAGTCTTGTGTTTATTTACTTTTACATATAACTGTATCTTATCTTCCCAGGAAGATTGGAAGTATATTTATGTTTAAGGCATCACAGTAGCTGGCTCATCATTAGCTGTCAACAAGTAAATACTTCACGGTTAGATTTCTTGGAACCGTCTTCACCAAGAGACAGAAAGTTAACTGGAACTAAAATTTTAATCCTCTCAAACTCCAAGAAGACCTGTTTCCCAGGCATGATGCAACAGAACCTCTGCTTTTTAGAGTCCCTTGGAGAGGTTATTTCTGAGGACAGCAAGCTGACAGGATCACCCCCCACCACCCTTTGCTTCAATTTGCCCTAGTACTCAGACTTCATTGGTGGGGACATGGGTCTGTGTATAAAGCGCTTGGAAATTATTTGTTATTATTCATCAGGGCCACCGTTTGAAATTGGCCAGCACAGCCATCCCTACTTGACCATAGTAATCAAGGCATGGCTGAGAAAGGAGTGTTTGTTTCAACAAGCCAGAGAACTGGTCTTCTGCTTTCTAAATGGACAATTTATATAATTTAGATAGAGAGGCATCTTCCACTCTAGACATGCACAACCCACCCTGCCGTCCCAGTACATTCTTCTCTTTCCTTATATTTACCCATCCCACCTGCCCCTCCTGCTTTTTTGAAGGTGAGCGAGCAGGTCCCAGGCTTACAGCTCAGTTGGACTGCGGTTGCCCCGTCTTCTCTGGTGATTTCTCTGTCTTATGGTCAGGAGCCAGACTCTGGGTCTGTTCAACTATGTAGAGGAAAGATCACCAGAGAAATTCCAGTTTGGCATTCCTGTAGGGATCAGAGATTCTGACTGCTCAACGAAATTACCTGGAGGAGAATTTTAATAATATGGCTTCCTGGAACTTACCCGGAAACATTCTGATTCAGTCAGTCTGGGGTGAAGCTCAATTGGCTATCTTTTTCTAAATCTTTATAGATGATTCTGATGCACTGGCAAGTTTGGACATTGGATGAATTCTAAGCTCTTTGAGATCAGGAAACATACGAGTATCGCATTCTGTATCCCACAATGACTAACTCAGCACCTGGCACACCACAACACTTTAGAAATTGTTATTGAGTCAATGAGCAAATGGATGGTTGAAAATAGGTTGGTGTATTGGGAGCACAGTCAACCTAGCATCTTTTAAAATAATTTTTAAATTGACAAATAATAATTGTACACACTTATGGGTACATAGTGAAGTTTTGATATGTATCATGTACAGTAGGTCAGGGTAATTGGCATATCCATTATCTCAAACATTTATCATTTCTTTGTGTTGGAAACATTCAATATCCTCCTTCTAGCTATTTGGAATTATATATTCAAATATATAGATAATCATCCCACAGTGGTATAGAACAGTACAGCTTATTCTTCCTATCTAGCTGTAATTGTGTTTACTTTAACAAATCTCTCCCTATTCATCCCTTCCCAGCCTCCAGTGTCCTCTGTTCTACTGTTTACTTCTATGAGATCAACTGGTTTTATTCGCTTCCACGTGTAAGAACATACAGTGGTTAACTTTGCCTTCCTGGTTATTTCATTCAACATAGTGTCCCTCCATTGTACCCATGTTGCTGCACATGATAGCATGATAGGATTTTATTCTTTTTTATGGCTGAGTCATATTCCATTGTTACACACACACACACACACACACACACACACCATGTTTTCTTTATCCAGTCATTTGTTTCTGGATACCTGATCAACCTAGCATCTTACCTAAAGGCTACTTAAGGGCCAGTGGAGGCAGAAGGCCAAACCACTCACAGTGGGGCCAGGGATAGGAATAAGGCAGCAGTGTGCGGGTGGAAATAGAAGAAAACTTAGTTAATTTGATCCCCAAGTGGGAGAACATGACCCCTGTCCTTGAAAATGCTGCTACTTTCATCAATGGTGCCGCTTGCTGCCCCTGTGCTGGGACTTACAGGACTTCTGCTCTCCAGTCCCACCTAAGAAAGCAAATTGGATCCGTCACTTCCCTGTTTAAACCTTCCAAGGCCCTGCATTGTTCTCAGGATGAAGTCAATGCTCCTTTCTCTGGCTGAGTCCTGGCTCCTCCTCAGCCCGTCACTGCTACTTGCCTTCATCTGTCTGTGCCCACCGGCCACCCTGCCTTCCTGCAGATCCTACCGCCTGCCGTGTTCTTTCACCAGCCTCTGTCCTTTCTGCCTGCAATGCTCATTCCCTGCCCCCATGTGCCCTAGCAAATTCCCATGCGACCATTACATTACAGCCTAAAAACATCTGCTTCTTTTTTCCCCGGGGGCTGCCAGTTCCCTGGGGTAAAGGTCAGTCTATTGTGTCCAAATCCTAGCCAGTAGATGCTCCCATGTTTGTTGAATGAACAGAAGTTGGGACGGGAAACCAACAGACACTCAGGACTGGGGTTTTTGTTCCTGTAAAACTGGATTGATTCTGCAGAGGTACAAACATGCCGGTTGATTTAGATCTATCGAGGAATTGGGGTAGGGGCTGGGGTGAGAGTTTTGCTAAGAAGAAAAGCAAGTGAAAGTGGGAGATTCCACAAGAGACCAGAGAGAAGGCAGCGTGTCATGCCCAATCTGCCGCTAGGGTCAAAGACCAGCTCCCTGGTCACACTAGGCCAAGGCAGGCTGCGGAGCTGGCTCCAACCCTGAGCAAAGCCAGGCAGCCGCCCAGGTGGGTGAAGGCTGCAGGTTGCACTCAGGCATGACGCCGGGGTGCAGGTGGGAGCGGCGCCCGGATGCGTGGGTGCAGCGCTCGCCCGCCCGCGGTCAGGTGCACCGCGGGAACCGGTCCGGTGCGCCGTGCGGGGCGGGGCGGGGCGGAGGCAGGGCATACGCCCCCAGGCTGGTGCCGGGGGCAGAGGATTCGCCTGCTTGACGCGCTGATGCCTTGATTTGGTCTGACAAGTAGAGGCTGCTTTGAGAAGCGGCCTGGATTTTTGACATTCAGCAAGCTAGAAATAACCAGCTGGGCTCCTGGCGCTCTGGCCATAAATGTCTTGCTCTTTCCAGGCAACTGCCAGAATTAAGGGGCTTTTCCCCAGTGTAGACCTGTGCTCTGTCTGCTAGGAGGCCTATGTTCCAGTCCAGGCTCAGCTTCTGACTCCCTACTTTAGGAGGAATCACTGAATTGACTGCAGCTCGGCTTCCGCTGTGTAAAATGGGGCTGTTGCTAGCTGAGCCTCTTCTGCCTCTGGTAGAAAATGATTCCAAATGGCTGCCCTGTCCACCCTAATCCCATGGCCCGAACTTGATGTCTGCTGCTTCTAGAAGCCTAGTGCTCCAAATATCTGCTCTGGGAGGAACTTGCAGGTGATCCTGATTGGAAATGGAGCTGATTAACCTTTTGTATTATCATTGACTCTATGAGAATCTGTTGAAACCTAGGGGCTCTTACCCTAGACAAATTAACACACCAGCCAAATATAGCTTACAAGAGCAGAGAGCTGCTGGTCTGAACCACAGACCCCTGGTTTAACATCTATAATCTAGTCAACCCCTCCTTTTCCTTGAAGGCTGAACCAAGCATGAAGGGTTTTCCCCACCTTCCAATCCTCATACCTGCAGGCACCCCCTTTTCCTGCTTTCTCCCTTCAATCGTCTTCCTCACCATCCCCCACGCTTGGGCATCCCCAGGAGGGAAATTGTCCTATAAATATCTGTAAAAGGCATGGTATGTCCTGTAGCAGAGAAAGCAAAAAGCAAAAAAATAATTCCCCCACCCCTGGCATGGCATGTGCAGAGCTCTGCCTGATCCTTCTCTCCCACAAGCCTGGGGGGGGTGGGTAAAAAAAAGTGGGAGGTGAAGCTGCTGCAGCGAAGTGCCCCTTCAGAATCTTCAGTATCCTTCAGAGTCAGCGCTGTCATCACTATCACATAAACTACAACTCCACTGTCAACCAGCAGCTGCCTGGCTGGCAGCAGGAAGAGGCAATGCCATTTTGCACAGTAGCTTGCTTGCCCAAGGTGTTGCCTGGCAAATGGGCTTCTTGTGCAATGGGAAACCACAGGGAGGGGACTCTTAAATGTACCCGAAAGAAACAGCTCTAACAATGGATGATTCAACAGGCTAGTAATTGGCGCTCACTCTTACCACATTGTTTTGATAAAATGACATAGCCCAACTGCGGATATGAAGGCAATAAATAGAAAAGCTAACCTCTTGCTACTCAAATTGTGGATGAGACCAGCGACATCCCATCACCAGAAGCTCGATAGAAAGGCAGGCTCTGTCCCAGACCTATTGAAAGGAGATCTGCATTTTAACAGGATTGCGAAAGGATCCACGTCTTAATGTTTCAGAGGCATAATCCAAAGTCTTCTGATAATGATCATTAGAGTCCCAGCCATTCCCCACTTCCCCCTGGGAAAACCACAACAAATAGACCAAATTCCTCCAAGCCCTGCTCATAAGAACCCACAACCCACAGACACCCCCTCACTCAACTAGAGACCTCACCCACCTGTTTGCAGAGTCACCCACCTTGGGCTATTATTCTTTTCTATTATTTAATCTTCTGGGAAGACAGAGGTCTTCTATTTGGAGATAAAAATGACAAAGGAGAACCTCCTGAACAGAATCCAGTTTGCTTTAGCTTTAGCCATCACTCTGACCTAGTGCTGCTGGACTCAGTTCCAAGGTCTAACTGTCAAATGCTTTAGGGGAAATGGGAGGAGGAGAAGTCCCTGGAGTTACCCATGTGCACAGCCTGGCACTGTTTTCACTTGCCTTTGGAAATGAAGGTGCAGAAACCATGGGAGGTAAGGAAGGCACAGACTAGTGACTTCCAGAGTGGGACAGAAGGGAAAAGATGGAAGAGAAGTACAGAAAACCACTCAGGAAAAGACAGGCTGGAGTGATGCCTGCTGAGACAGGGTCCTGATCTCCCAGGACTTCCCTTTCTGCCTGTTCTGTACAAATACCTAGGGTTTTGTGGTTTAAGAAAAGAGATGCTTAGCAAGCTTATAGAAAATGTAATGTGGGCACTTTGTTGCTGTCCTGGCTTTTAAAGGACTCAAAAGCAGATCAACTTCAAGGTGTTAGCTACTCTGTTTGCAGCCTTAGAAAGACATCCTTGATGTTTTATTGTTCTGCCTTTGCTCAGAGCTGGAAACTCTCCCTGGGGAAATGGCTCACCTTGAAAGAGATGCTATTGTAAGTGAAAATGTTTTAGCTTCACTTCCAATCTCTGGTTCCTTGTGGGAAGTAACTGCTGCTGTGGTATGTATGCCCTGTGCCTTTTATTGCATCTTTACCTCGGTGGACACAGCTGGTTAAAACTTATGTTTCCATGGAGATTGATTCAGACAACAGGAAAAATAACTGTAAAAAAAAAACTGCACAGTACAAGGGCTAGATTCAGGTTGTAGAACAAAGTGATCCTTACTTAGAATCCTGGATTAGCAAGAGAATCAGAAAGATGCTGAGATTATCTAGTGTTATCGCCATCTACGTGAAATGCAGAATAAAACTTTTTCCCCACGACCTAGATATTGGGCAGTTTATTATAGATGCTACAAAGGGATTTATTATGTTTTTCCCAAAATGGTTAATTAGAGGCATCCCAAATTACAACTCCTTTAGCATAACTCCCAGCTCCAGGCAGCCTACTTACTATGGGCCCAGCTACTGACAGCTCAGCTCTCTTTGCCAATCCAACTTTTTTCCCCAAAATGCTCAAACTTTTCTTCTCCAAGAAGACTTCCTGAATGATCCCAGTTCGTAGGGATCTCATCCTTAATGCAGGGGAAATTCACTGTTCAGGAATAGTCTCCATACCATCACACTCTTCTTTTTGTGTAGTCATGGAATTCTTCTCCAGTTGTTTTTTTCTTGCCTGTCTATACAGATAGATCAGTAGCCTTCAATAGTCTGCATCTCCTGTTATCTTGCAGCCTCCTACTATAAACAGTAGGTGCTTTACTTATGCCAGTTGTGTTGACCTAGACAGTAGTCTCTAAGTAGCAGGTCCTTGGCTCATCCATCTGAAACCAACGACCGCTTAGGCAGACTGAGAGAGGGTTAGGACTGTTGACTCTGGGACATCCTTGGCTCTGTATGAATGTTGTTTTTAAAAGCAGGGGTTTTGTCTCCAGTGCATTGAAGAGATAAAACCCCATTGTTAAAAGCAGGGGTTTTGTCTCCAGTGCATTGAAGAGATAAAACCCCATTGTCAGCATATTTCTTCAGGATCTTTCTGTGTTAGATCTCACTGCCAAGTCAGAGTCCCAACACACAGACTCTCACTTTTCCCTGTGCAATCCCCAGCAATAGGCAGAGTGAGGCAAGTAGTAGAATGTGCTCAAATCATGGCCTATTCTTTTTTTTTTTTTTTTTTTTTTTTTTTTGAGATGGAGTCTCGCTCTGTCACCTGGGCTGGAGTGCAGTGGCCGGATCTCAGCTCACTGCAAGCTTCGCCTCCCGGGTTTACGCCATTCTCCTGCCTCAGCCTCCCGAGTAGCTGGGACTACAGGCGCCCGCCACCTCGCCCGGCTAGTTTTTTGTATTTTTTAGTAGAGACGGGGTTTCACCATGTTAGCCAGGATGGTCTCGATCTCCTGACCTCGTGATCCACCCGTCTCGGCCTCCCAAAGTGCTGGGATTACAGGCTTGAGCCACTGCGCCCGGCCATCATGGCCTATTGTTAATAAAAGAAACCAGGACAGCTTGGGGGCTGGCTCATTTCTTCTCAAATTCCCCTAGTGTTCTGAACCAAACATATGAAAAGAGTAGATTTGTTTTATTCACAGGTATTAATGCTTCTCCGAAAGCAGTTGTTTGGGTGGCTGGAATATCAGTAGTCATTGACCAATAAGGCTTGCAGGTGTGAATCAGACTCTGGACTTCCAGAGTAGAGCTGCTATCCACTACTCTACATCACCTTCATCCTTACAGAATCACTGAGATCATTCATTCATTCACAAGCAGTCATGTCTGCCGCCTGGCACTTGTAGTAGGCATTAGAGATACAACGGCAAGTGAAACAGACACAGCATATAATCTACTGAGAGAGACTGGGAATTAATTCCGTAAGTAAAAGTAAGTATATAATTATCAATTGTGATAAAGGCCCTGAAGCAAAAGAATAGGATGTTCTGCAATAATATTACAAGAGCTTTATCTGATCTAATGTGTATGGGGAGGGGAAGCCTCAGGGAGTGCTTCTTAGGGGAAGTGACATTTGAGCTGAGCATTGAAAGAAGAATAAAAATTAAAAAGTAAAGAGGGGGCCAGGTGCGGTGGCTCACACCTGTAATCCTAGCACTTTGGGAGGCCGAGGCAGATGGATCACTTGAGGTCAGGGGTTCAAAACCATCCTGGCCAACATGGTGAAACACCATCTCTACGAAAAAGACAGAAAAATTATCTGGGTGTGGTGGCAGGTGCCTGTAATCCTGGCTACTTGGGAGGCTGAGGCAGGATAACTGCTTGAACCCGGGAGGCGGAGGTTTCAGTGAGCCAAGATCGCACCACTGCACTCCAGCCTAGGCGACAGAGTGAAACTCTGTCTCAAAAAAAAGAAAAAAAAAATGTGAAGAGGGGTTAGAGAGTACTCAGGATACAAACAGTTAGTTCATTGGAGGAAGTGGAGTAAAGTCCTTGTGGCTGGATTAAAGGGAACAGGGAAAACCAAGATGTACAGAGGTAGGCAGGGGCTGGATCACATGTACACACAGTGTTGAGGACTTGGGCTTTTATTTTGGAACAGTGGAAGGCCGCTGTAAGCAGAGGATGAGAACATTAAATTTATGTGTCCAGAGATTGCTCTGATGAGACAAGCAGTGAACAAAAACGTCATTACTCAGGTCTCATCCAACTCTTCCATTGTATATTCTAACAAACCACCCAAGTTCTGCTTTCATAGCTCTGAGCCAAAGTGAGTTATACCTCCCCAGGCCCACTGAAAATCCCAGAGAGCTTACTGAATGGCATGGGGGCCCTGGTAAAACTCACTGTTCAGGCATTTGAATCTGGGCCACTTCATTACTATCAGCATTTTGCCTCCACTCCCAAGGAATAAATCCTTAAAATTACAACCTTTGGGTCCCCATGCCGAGGCAGGCTCGCTTCTCTTGGATCACAGTAATCATGGTTTTGACTATGAATTGCCGATCCCAAATTAAATGATTAACCCAAGGTCAATGAGCTAGTCAGCTGCCACACCAAGGACAGATTTTCAATTCCCTGCACTCAAGGCAGATGCACTCCTCAGGACTGCTGTCAGAGGCTTAGAAAAAGAAAGTGTTCCATGTTCCCAAAACATGTAAACTTATTCTTTGATATTCATGTTTATTCTATGACTCAGAAGTTCCCAGGATCATTTTCTGGGGTGATCAGAAAATCTCTTTGAGGGGGAAATGGTTCCTTATTTGAAAAGTGTTTTTAGCCAAGTTGGTTCTTCCGTAGCTATGAGCATCCTTTGAGAATGATGCTGGCTTTCTCGTGGGCTGCCCCACCTTGCTATTTCCTGAAGCTACTGGAACAGTTGAAACAGGCATATGAATAACCCCTGGGTTGCCAAAAAGACACTGCAATCCTTAACAGGTTTTGATCTGAAAAGGAGCGGTTTGTTCACTTGATTTGCTTTACGAATTTTGCAACATTGGCAGGTTGTGCCTGGGCCTTTCCCAGCCCTCTCTGCAGAAATGAGAACCAGGATTACTCATCCTTCTGTATTTTAAAGGAATTCCAGGAGTGCTCAGACAAGATGCTGAAAAAAAAACTGTTGTTATTTGACAACTTCTGAGCATGGATGTTTCAGGCCCCAATAATGCCATGAAAATAGAAATGGCCCTTGTGCCAGAGGTAGCATTCTACTTCCATCAGGTGAGGTGGCAAGGCACGCGGGGTTGTTGGGGTGGCTCCCCGGAAGAGAGGCTGCTGGAAAAATTGGACCTACATGCCCAGCTTTGTCCTTGCAGGCAGAGCTCCTCCTTCAACCCACTTCTCATTCTATGAACTGATCTGTCCTGACAGCTGCCAAATTAGTCCTCTCATTCCTGGAGCTCGCTTTGGCACTCTCACGAATGCTTCTTTCAAAGTCCACTCTTCATTTAAAACGTTGCTCAGCCTTACTTCAGGGGTGAAATAAACGGCCTTAAAATTTTTCATAGAAAAGCACAGTTTCAACCAGCAAATAGGTTCCAAAGAATATGTAAATTATGGTGCTAGAACTTCCCCACCAAATTCAAATCTGTATTTGGATATAAGTGTTCTATAAACAATTCTGAAGAACACAGAGGTCAGAAGCAATTCCATGATGCCTGTTACCATCTTTCTGTAATTTTTCAAATTCTGTTTTATTTTAAAATGACAATCATTGTATATACTTATAACATACAATGTGATGTTTGGATACATGTATACATTATGAAATGATCATATCAGGCTCTTCACATATCCATCACCTCACATACTTATCAGTTCCTTGTGGTGAAAACATTAGAATCCATTCTTTTAGCAATTTTGAAATATACATTATTATTAATTGTAGTCACCTTGCTGTGCAATTTTCTTTCTGACCCATGCACTATCGGAATATCTTTTCTGTTTTATTCCTCCAAATTGGACCAGTCCCTCTGTTTGGGTCTAAGGCCATGTTGGCCAAAAATCAGAATCTAAATCCAGTCTAGAGTCTGATGGGAATAAAAGGATGTGCTCCTCCCTCAGTTACTGACTGATCATCCCATCTGTCACCAACTGATGCGGTGGCCCTGGACAAACCACCTGACTGCTCTGTCCTCACTTTCTTTGTTTGCAGGAAAATGATAATACTACTCTTATGCGCTCACAGAGTTCTGGTGAAACATTTTTAATGTGCAGTACGTGGATGAACTTTGCAAAGTTTAAAAATAGTATAGAAGTATAATCATGTTATTATGTGAAATAGTGTTCTTCAACCCATTCTCTCTATTCTCCCTGGAAGACAAATAAACAAAAGTTGTGCCAAACTAAGCATTTGTGATGGCAGGCCTAATCTATGTCTTGTCCAGAGTGGAGAAAGCTGGCACTATCGTGAGATCCATCCCCTGGTCCCTAAGAATAAACACACTCTGCATCTCTGCATCTCTGCCTTGTGTTTGCTTCCTTGCACTGTCTCCATGGCCTGTACCTCAGGTTGGGGTTAGGGGAGAAGTCAGTACCAATTCCTGGAGGCATAGTCTGTTGAATATTTGCATAAATTCCACCAAACATTTTGGCCTGGCTGCCAATTTTTGGAGGGCTTGAAAAACAGTTTTGTGTGTGCACTGACTCTCACAGTGTCTTTCTTATACTGTAAATTACTGAAGACAGAAACCAGTCCCTGCCATTCTTTTTTAATGATACAGTGATTTCCAGACGTGAGTAAATGCTTCTAAGGGCAAAGGGCTGTGGTTCCACAGCTGTCACCAAATAGCTGGCATGTCTGGGGTGTGGTTCTCCATTTCTCTGGACCTCATTTTCCTAAGTTGGAGGTATTCAAATACCATTCGGTGAAACCCTTTGGTAGAGGTATTATTATTATTATTATTATTTTGCATTTTTGGCATCTGTATAAAGTTTGAGCTAATAGAAAAAGTTTAAACACTGCTGCTTTCAGCACTAATCCTCTAATGCTCCAAAAATTCTACCAGAACCCCCACTGATTGCTTTATGAGATATTTATTTTCATCCAGTCCAAATTTTTCTTCTTTTTCCTTAAAAGCTAATAAATGTGGAGGAATAGTGGTTAGAAAGAGATTATGGCGGCTGGGCGCGGTGGCTCACGCCTGTGATCCCAGCACTTTGGGAGGCCGAGGCACACAGATCACGAGGTCAGGAGATCAACACCATCCTGGCTAACACAGTGAAACCCCGTCTCTACTAAAAGTACAAAAAAACTAGCCGGGCATGGCGGCGGGCACCTGTAGTCCTAGCTACTCGGGAGGCTGAGGCAGGAGAATGGCGTGAACCTGGGAGGCGGAGCTTGCAGTGAGCAGAGATCGCGCCACTGCACTCCAGCCTGGGCGACAGAGCAAGACTCCGTCTCAAAAAAAAGAGAGAAGACAAGAGAAGAGAAGAGGAGGGAAGGGGAGGGGAGAAGAAAAAGGAGAAAAGAAAAAAAAGAGGTTATGGCCCTGATGTCTGGTAGATTAGGGATTCTCGACTTGATCCACTCAGTCTGGAAAGATTTTCTATAGGAAGTGGTGACAAGAGGGGTTTGGTCACGTTAAATAGGAACCAGGACTGGAACCCTCATAGCCTGGCCATCTTCCCAAAGAGTACAGGCAGAAGATAGAAAATTGCAAGTAACTCCTGAGCCTCTCTACTAGCCAGTAATGAAATGTGTACTTCTAGGATGGGTCCTATGTTCTGTCTTCCGAAGTAATCTTGATTAAAATAGACCAACATAAATGAAGAGATGGACAATTCATTAAAAACCTAAACTCCTATCTTCTAAAAGTGGCATAATTTGCTTAGTCTTCTGGCTGTCAAAAAGCTGTGAGTGCCATTAACCCAAATGTTGCTGTGTCTTCGCCAGGTAACAAAGGACCAAGACTAAATTTGGTAGGCCAGGGAGAGTGGCATCCCATAGGAGGCCCCCAAAGGGAATCTGCTGCAAAATGGGTAAGGTCCTCAAACAATCCACCTGGCCTACCCCACTCTGCCCACCATTGTCTGCTGGGAAAGTGGGGACATAACACATCTAGAATCCATGTTCACTTCTTCCATCTCCAGCAATTATTCCCTACCATGCAACCCTCCCAAGGCCCCCAGTCTAAAACTCTCTCCAAACTCAAAAGGTTTGTCCAACAGAGAGATCTTGTGAACACATTGGGACTAGTAGATTTTTCTGAACTTATCCTTAAAGCTCTTCTCGAGACCACGTGTTGATACTCTGTCTCTTTTCTCATCTCTCAGTTTCTCCCTCCACCCTCTCTCTTCCTCTTTGGTGATCCCACAATGTTTGTCCCTATGTCTGCTCTCATCCTCCATCACAGAGTCTTTCTACATAATGCTGAGCGCCTGGAAACAATCTCTCAGTAATGTGTTGTCACTTTAGCACTCTCATGAAGTCAAGAGGCAGATTTCTCAGGAAACATTTAAAAGGAGATTGAGTGTCTCTGTTTTGAATTATGGCACATGGAGAGAAAAGTCAAAACAGAGTATTATAATAGGCTTAGAGAAATCCCAGGACTAAAGCTCCTTAAATATGCTTTTATGACCTAGTTGGAATGTGGCACAAGTTGTCTTTTGGTTCATTTGTTTAAAACAATTGTGTGACATCACTGTTTAGTCCTTGGCCTATGTTTATCCCCAAGGCAATTGCTAATGAATGGTGCTGGCAACTGTAAGACGCTGTTTTGTATACAACAGGTATCATGGTCAACTGTGCTAATTTGCAGAACATCCAGTTTTCTCACACTACAGATTTTGTTTTATCTAATCAGTGAGACGGAGAACCTTCAGAAGGGAAATTATGACTGGTAAATCAGCATCCTTTTAAAGGTCAGAACTATTTGGATTTTAAAATAAAATCTTTTAGCACTAACTACATCTTACAGGTTTTTAAACTTCTAATTTTGAAGTAATTTCACACTTATAAAAAAATTACAAAAATAGTATAAGAAAAACTCCTGTATACCCTTCACCCAGATTCACCATTTCTGGGATAACTTTTACCACATTCACTTTGCTTCTCTCTGGATGTGATCGCCATCATCATCATCATCATCATCATCATCATCATCTGATCCATTTCAGAATAAATTTCAAAATATTTATCCCTAAATATTTTGTGTATATTTTCTAAGAACAAGACATTCTGTTACTACAAAATATAATTACCAAAATCAGGAAATATAATATAATGCTATTATCTAATCTACAAATCTTGTTCAAATTTTGTTAGTTACCTCAAAAATACTCTTAACAGCGTTTTTTGTTTTGTTTTCTGGACCAGATCTTGCAGGTTGAGATATGAGGAACTCTCATTGTCATTTACTTCTAAATATTTTATCATTTCTTTTGTGAATTCCTCTTTAATCCATGTTTTAGAAGGTTTTTTTTTTTACTAGTTTCCAAACATGTTGTAATTATTATTTTTAACTTCTTTTCATTGTTGATTTCAAATTTCATTGCACTATAGTCAAAAAACAATGGTCTCTATGACAGTTCTTTCACTCTTGTGGAGACTTCTTTTGTGATTTTAATAGGAGGTAAGAAGTAAAAATGTATTTGAATCTACTGTTGGGTATAAGGACTCTTTTTTATATATATCTGGTAGATTTGTTGTTGTTTAAACCTTTTCAGTTCTTGCTAAATTTTCATTTTACTTGATCTCGATAATCTACACTACGATTGGAGGTTTGGCGATTTCTCCTAATTCTCTCAGCTTTGACTTTGTGGTTTTCAGAGTTGTGCTATTAGCTGCACACAAGTTCATGAATATTACGTCTTGGTGGATTATTGCTTCTATTATTATGTAGAGGCTTTTGCCTTAAATTATATTTAGCCTGATATGAATATTGATATACCAGGTTCTTCTTTATTATTATTTGCATGAGACCCCTTTTTTATTTTATTTTTTTTACATTCAGATTTTCTCTTTGGTTTTGTTTTCATTGTGTGTCTTATAAGAAGCACATATACCTGGACTTTTTTAAAAAATCGATTTTGTTTTTTTAGAAGATCAATATAATCTCCTTACATTTATTTTATTTGAACTTATGCCTTCTTATTTTGGGTTTTCTCCTTACCATAATTTTTTCTTGCTTTGTAAATTTCTCCTTTTCTGCCTTCCACTGAATTAATAAAGTTCCATATGTAGTATTTTAATAAATATAAATTTGTTGATTTCAGTGATCCCCCCCCCCCACCCTTTTTTTTATGAGATGGTGTCTTGCTCTGTCACCCAGTCTGGAGTGCAATGGCGCGATCTTGGCTCACTGCAACCTCCGCCTCCCGGGTTCAAGCGATTCTCCTGCCTCAGCCTCCCAAGTAGCTGGGATTACAGGTGCCCACTACCATGCATGGCTAATTTTTGTATTTTTTAGTGGAGACGGGGTTTCTCCATATTGGTCAGGCTGGTCTCAAACTCCTGACCTCAGATGAGCCACCTGCCTCAGCCTCCCAGCGTGTTGGGATTACAGGCGTAAGCCACTGCACCTGGCCAATTCCCCTTAATTTTTAAAACATGTACACTTAATCGTAAACTTTTCTAACAAAGGCTAGAGTTATTCAGTTTCTGTCCTGTTTAATATCACATATGCCTCAGAGATTGAACATGATGCTCCTTTCCGCCAATCTTATTGCTGTACAGAGCTTTAATTTTACCATCATTTAAATACAAAAATGTTATTAAACATGTGGTCAATATGTTTGTCCTTATGGTCAATAATTAATTAAACTAATCTGAGTAATTTAATGTTAATTAGCAAGTTAAATGTTACCACTTTCTACGTGCATCATTATTTCTTATATATAGTTCATGCCTTAGACTCACTTTTCTTCCTAGTAAATAACATCCTATAATGGTTCTTTTAGTAGAGTTTTCAACTCTGTTACTTGTGATCAGAAATCTGTTTTCAGTGCAATTATGACTTCCTTATAAACAATGTCATTCTCTCTGGAGATTTCTCAGCGCTTTCATGTTGATGCCTTGCAGTCTTACTTCAGTGTGTATGGTAGGTGTGGGTTTTCTTTATTTATTCAACTTAAGTCCCCAGAGTGCTCCTTTAGCCCAAGGACATCTCTCACTTTTCAATCATGGAAGTCTCTACTACTTGTCTCTTCAAATACTATTCTTCCTTATTTTCTTCTTCAGAAATCCTATTCAACATTTATTGTAGCTATTCAAATTATGTTCCTTATCTTGTTTCGTATTTTTAAATCTCCCTCTGTCTTTGGCTATGTAAAGATAATTCCTCAGTACTCTTTTCCAACTCATTAATTCCCTGTGTAATTGCTATGAGTCTAGAGTTTGTTCTATGGAACTTCTAAATAACTGTAATTTTGATTTCAAAGATTTCACATTGTATATTTTCATATTTATACAGTATTATTTCATTTCAGCCTATTTGTGTTTCATATCTTCCTCTTTAAAAAAAGAAAAAAAAAAAAGGAGGTCCGGAGCTTGGAGAGAGGTCTGAGTTGAAGATTTAAATTGGAAGTAAGAATTGGATAATATTTAAAACCATGAGCATAGATAAGATCACCAAAGGAGTGCATATAGATAAAGAACTGAGAACTGAATCCATGTGTCCTCCAACATTAAGAGTTTGTAATGAAAAGGAAAAAGCATTCAAAAGGAAACTGAGAAAAGGGGTTTGTGAGGTAGCAGGGAAACCAGGAAAGCATTATGTATCCCCATGCAGAAAAGAAGAAAATCTGAGAGGACCAACTATCAAATTCTGCTTAGCAAAATGAGGGCGGAGAACTGATTTTCGGTTTTAGCAGTCAGGTGGGGGAGAATGCCTGGTTGGAGTGGTAATACTTCACAATGATTTTTAAGCCTTCTTTTCATGACTGGCAAAGCGGGATGTCATCCATTCCCACAGCCTTTGACTTCAAGTGGTAATTGGCGCTCATACTCTGCCTCAGGTGGAACTCTTTCATTCCCTTTACTGTACAGAGACTAAACTCCCACTGATTCCTTCCTGTTTTTATCTTGGAACACGGGAGATTTCTGGTTTGTAGAGATGTTTATCCATACTCTTTTTTGTTTTCTATTCTCTCTCTTATTGCCGTGAGTTTAGAGCACAAAGCATAAATTTGAGAAGCCTGTGAATTGACTAGAAGTTTCTTACATTCTTCAAATATCTGAACATTTCGGATGGTGTGTTAGTTAACTATTGCTGCAGAACAAACAACCCTATAACTTAGTGGCTTAAAACAGCAGCTATTTATTTAGCTCATGATTCTGCAAATCAGCAACTTAGGGTGGATCAGCTGCACATTCTTCTGGTATCCTGGACGCTTTCATGCATCCATGGTCAACTACAGTCCAGCTAAGGACCACTGCTTCTGAGGATTAACTGGCTGTTGGCTGAGGCCACGGGGGTTACAGGGTTGACTTGGTTGTGTGGTCCTTCACTATCTAGCAGGCTAGCTTAAGCTTGTTTACATGGTAGGTAGTGGGCAGATTTCTGAGAGAGATAACAGAAAAATCACAAGGCCTCTTATGGCCTAGGCTTTGGAATGGCACAACATCACCCCTGCTTCTATGTATGATCAAAGCTGATATCATGGTGAGCCCACATTCAAGGGGTGAAGAATTATCTTTGATGAGACAAGTTAGAAAACCACATTGCAAAGGGGCATGGATGCAAGGAAGAGAATGATTTTTGGACATTTTTGCAAACAATGTATGAATTGGACTTAAATTGTTATGGGATAAATTTAAATTAGATTGAAGGAGAAAAGATGTCAACTCTAGAGCACGTTTGTAATTTTTGAGCGTTGTGTATACCGGGGGTAGTTTTTAAGACCAGGCCCAGCCGGAGCAGAGATGCTGCATCTGATTCAGGACCAGTTCAGTGCTGTCTGCCGTTATCAAGATATGTACTAGGAGCCACGGGAGATCACAGAGGAATTCCTTTCTGCCTTTCAAGGAGATAGTACTTGAACAGGGAGTTCAGGGCAAGCCTCCAGTTCTACAATGAGGCAAAATATTAAGTGCTATGAGATAACTGGTTAAGGGAAAATCTTTGGAAGGAGATAGACTTCAAGTGTAGGCCGAGAGGAAGAAACCATGGAAGATTACAGACTCCAAAGAGTCAAAGATGACAGACAATGGTTGCACTTTGGCCAGCATCCTTCCTTACTTGTTGGAGAGGCCAAAAGGCTGAGCAATGCATCAATCCTCAGGAGACAAAAAGGAAAAGAACCAAGTTCTCCCAACTAATTTTTTTGTCCTTAGTTAAACCAGAAGGAATTTATGGCTTTTAACTGAAAGAACACTTGTATCAACAAGAATTCTGGGCACTTTGGCAAAGATAGGTCCTAGCTTGTGGTAGTTTTGGCAGATTTTTAGAGTGTTACCAATATACCCGCTTCATACCATGGCGGTCCAGCTGTTGACGTTCTTGGTACCAGGCCAAAGGAGGCCAGAAGGAGAGCCCAAAGACTGGTGCTTGGAGGGTATGTTGACCTGTGGGTCTTTGGTCCTGACTCTAGTGATAACAAAAGTTTCTTTTTGTTTTGTAGAATATGTAAAACTGAAGGCTGCTGCTCAAAATGTCCTATGGCTACATTTCCATTTGTCTAAACCACCCAGTGATTTTTTTAATACTATCAAAACTTGCCTAAGATTTCCACTTCTAAAAGTTATTGGCTGCATTCTGGCTAATTCTTAGACTGCAGACAGGAACTAGGCCCTGAAAAACACAGCCCCCAAGGGAGCCAGGTCTGTTCAAGGCATTGCTTCCAAGTCAGAGACTCTTCACCAAGCCTTTTTTCTCCTTGGAGACTAATGGAGCAGCACTAATCTGACACAGATCAGCATTCCCGTGATGCTCAACATCTCTTTCCAAGAGTGAGGAGAGATGATGCAGAGATTAGTCAATCATCCCAATATAAAAATTAGTGGACATATTAGCAAATAGGAAATGTGGTGTTTTTTTTTTTTTTTTTTTTGAGACAGAGTCTCACTCAGTCACCCAGGGTGGAGTGCAATGGCGTGATCATGGCTCACTGCAGCCTCAACCTCCTGGGCTCAGGTGATCCTCCCACCTCAGTTTCCCAAGTAGCTGGGACTGCAGGTGCGTGCCACCGCACCCAGTTAATTTTTTGCATTTTTAATAGAGACAGGTCTCACTATGTTCCTCAGGCTGGTCTCGAACTCCTAGGTTCGAGTGATCCTCCCACCTCCACCTTCCAAAGTTCTGGGATTAGAGGCATGAGTCACCACACCCAGCCAGGAAATATTTAATAATTGTGTTGTTCATGCATCTATCCCAGAAATGAATTCAATCAAACACTGCATTATGAGCATGAATTTGTGTTACATGATTCTATTCTAGACTTGGGAAACAGCAAAGAGATGGAAACAAAAATATTTGAGTGCTACTCTTTGCTCAAAACTATGCTTTACTTTTGCTCATTCAGCATGTCTAATCAATTCCCCTGTCCTTTCATTACTGGTTCTTTAATATTTCTGGGATTCAATCTTTCTCCCCATCCCCACTGCCTTAATTCACCACCTCCATCATCTTTCAGTAGATTTATTATAATAACTCTCAGTTATGGGCTGAATTATATCCCCTCAACAACCTCTCCACACCTCAGAATATGACTGTTTTGGGAGACAGGGCCTTTAAGGCAAAATGAGGTCATATGACTGGGCCCTAATCTGATATGACTGATGTCCTTTCTTTGTTGTTGTTGAGACGGAGTGTCGCTCTGTCACCAGGCTGGAGTGCAGTAGCGCAATCTCGGCTCACTGCAACCTCCACCTCCTGGATTCTCTTGCCTCAGCCTCCTGAGTAGCTGAGACTACAGGCATGTGCCACCACATCCAGCTAATTTTTGTATTTTTAGTGAAGACAGGGTTTCACCATGTTGGCCAGGATGGTCTCAATCTCTTGACCTCATGATCTGCCCACCTCAGCCTCCCAAAGTGCTAGGATTACAGGCATGAGCCTCCGCGATGTCCTTATAAGAAGAAAGTAGGACACAGATGCACACAGAGGGAAGACCATGTGAAGACAGGGAGAAACCAGCCATCTGCAAACCTAGGAAGGAGTCCTCAGAATGAAACCACCCTTGTGACAAACGTTGATCTCAGAAGTCCAGACTCCAGGATTGTGAGACAATCCATTT
The DNA here is from genome assembly GCF_002776525.5 of Piliocolobus tephrosceles. Lineage (NCBI taxonomy): Eukaryota > Metazoa > Chordata > Mammalia > Primates > Cercopithecidae > Piliocolobus > Piliocolobus tephrosceles. Next base: position 45,798,672 of record NC_045439.1, on the reverse strand, counting down.
CTGTTGTTCGAGCTCCAGTCTGTGGCACTTAGTCATGGCAGCCCTCTTAAAATAACACAGCCTTCTGCCTGGGCTCTGTGCTTGTTCCTCTCAAGTTGGTACTCCTGAAAGTGGAATTATCTACCTCAGTCATTAGTCTGATCTTGTCACTTGCCTGTTTAAAACCCTTCAATAGCACCCCCTCCTCTCCCAGTAGTGTTTTCGGCAGTAAGTTTACTGGAACATTAGTTATGTAAGATGCCCCCCATTATGTAAGTTTGGGAACTCCACAAGTCTCCAACTTGAGGGGTCACTGAACATTTGCATATCAAACACTCTGAGAAGTTTTGCAGTCAAAAGTCCTGGTTAACTTTGTTTCACCCAATGTTTGCCAAACTCAAATTTTTTTCTTGGTATAATACACATTATATCTACTGCAGCATGTGTTCTGTACTACACACTAGGAAACGCTGTCCTATGCAGTTAAATCCACATGTCTGACTTGCCATGCAAAATGAGGGTCGCCAGATTTAGCAAACAAGAATACAGGATCCCCAGTTAAATTTGAATTTCAGATAAGTCTAAAAAATTATTTGTTGTTTATCTGAAATTCAGTTCAACTGGGTGTCCTGTTTTTTATCTGGCAACCCTGTGCAGGACCCTTTGTGACTTCTATTGAACAGACGGAACCAAAATGAATTTGATAAGAATTGTTTCCCCCAGTTAACACAATAGAAAAAGATAAAGTCAAGATTGATTCTTGGCTTTCAACTGGATTCTTTCAATTTACCACCAACCCTTGTTCACTTAAAGCAGTGGCTCCCCATCCTGGCTACCCGTTAGAATTGTCTGAGGAGCATTTTAAAATGTCCATACCCCATCCCTAACCGATTAACTTAGAATTTGGGGGTTACTGAATGGGGAGTTAGAAAGGCAGGGCAGGGAGAGTAAGGAGAGGCAAGTGCATAGCATGCAAATTTAAGGAGGCAGCCACTCTCAGGAGCCAACCCCGCACTTGCGCAGCCCAGAGAGTGAGAACCTCCTTAAATCTTGTGCCCTGTACACCTGCTGGCCTCACCCTAGTAAGGCCCTATTTAAAGACATAGGTAAGCCAGCACACCTGTAGTCCCTACTATGAGGAGGATGGGATTGCTTGAGTCCAGGAATCTGAATCCAGCCTAGACAACGTAAGGAGACCAATCTCTAAAAGAAAAAAAAAAAATAAGTTAAAGAAAAAGATGTAGGTAGGTACAGGGTTGTGCAGAAGAGCTTGCAGGAGATTTCTGAGCAGTCCTGGGTCCCAGCTCTGTGTTTCATTGCTTTAGAAGGAAAATCGACCTTTCCCAGCAATGAACATCAGCTCCAGCTCATAAGCATGAGTCAGGGCAGGCTTCACCAGGCCAGGTTTTCCTGAAATGTAAACTTACAGCAGGCTCTGGTTTCCTCTAGAAGACCACTCCTAAAAAGCTTTAAATGCTTGGGTTCCTTGTTCTTTTTCAGTTCAGGCTGGTGATTGAGTAGCTTCTAATCATTGGCATCCTATAGATTCTGTTTCACATTCAAGTATGGTTTTAAATTACTACAAGATGTAATGAAAGTGTAGGTTTCACTCTTCTCTCCAAGGTTTTAAAGACTCTCACCCCTTCTCTCCTTCCTCCCTCTCTGCCTTCTGCACTTTCCTTGCTGGCGATTTTCTGCCCTATCACTGGCAGCCTGGTCAGGAAGGCACCTCATTAATCCACCCACTGGAAGAGTGTGCCCAGAACAGCCAAGGCCAACCTTGCTTGGGAGGCCAACTGTCTGAACAGTCCCTTCCTTTACTGGCCTCTAAGTTCCGTGATGTCATCAGCATTCTGCCCCTGGCTGGCGGCCAGATCCTTAACTACTGATTCCCAGATCTCTCCACGTTTTAAAATTCTAGGAAAAGAAACTGTACTTTTCCAGTGCTAAAAATGGATGGGAATGGTTGGTGGAAGCTCCCAGCACAGCTAAAATTAACTTCTTTCTTTCGTGATAATTGAATGATTTTCAATGATGTTCTTCCTATAACAGGATCCAAAAAGTTTTCCTCGGGGGGAAATTTGGAAGAGAAAAATACAAGGGAAAGGGTCCTCTCAGACAGGGTTTGTAGCAGTTTCCTTGCAACATGAAGCTTGTGAAATTATATGGGTGTATCTCACTTAGCTTAATAGACATGTTCCTATAAAGTTTCATATAAATGGAATGTTTAAAAAATTAAATCACTGTAAGTGCACAAGGAAAGATGGCTAAATAAAGGAAGTCTGGCTCACTTTATAAAGTGAATTATCTTTATGTAATGTAAATCATCCTCCCCCCCACACACACATTGATATATATATATATATATATAATTTTGAATTTTTCAGAGGCTAGATTCTCATAAGGTAGGGGCGCCTCTTATGATGACGACTGGGTCTGAGGTCACAGTTGTTCTCATACTCAGAAGCTGAACTTTTTATAATGTTCTCTGGGGAGTATGTAGTTGCCAGGGTTCTGTGGGGGCTTTTAAGCTCTCACACTGACCCAGAATCCTCCTGGCTTATCCCTGGAATGTTGTGGGCTCTGGAGCACCCAGGGAAATTGTCGATGACCGGACAGTGGAAGAAGCAATTGTAGACAAGCTGAGGCTAACAGTTGCCAAGTGCAACATGAAAAGCAGTGTGGTGTAGCAGTTAGAAGCATGACCTCTGTGGCCAGAAGACTATGGCCCTGCCTCTGTCCTCTAGCTGGGTGATTCTCTGAGCCTCAGTATCCTCATCTGTAGAATGGGGATGGTTATAATAGTACCTACCTCAGGTACTACTACCTCAGGTCCTACTACTAGGACTAAATGAAAAAGAAGACTGGCACATAGGAAGAGCTCAAAAGATTGCTAGCTACTTTTGACTTGCCTGGACGTGCTCTATTAGAGTAGGAAGGAAACTATAACAAGAAAAGAAAACCAAAGATGCTACTGTCTACTCAGTGCTGCTCCATGCCAGATACGTGCTGAAATCATTCATTCAATCCACACATCACACACACAGTCACTAATAGTATCCCCACTTCCCAGAGAAGAAAACTGCAGTTCAGAGAGGGTAAGCAATTATTCTAGTACCACACAGCAGATAAGGCACGAAGCAGATTACTTGAGGCCAGTCCTATGTGCTCTTTTCTCTCCGTCTCAAGCCTGAGAAGACCCGAGCCTGAAGGTGACTTTTCAAAGATGAAGGCCTCAGACCTGGGGGGTATTTAGATTTGGAAGTAAAATTGTTCAGGAAGTAACATAAAGAAACAAGGAGAGAGAAATTTATTCAACAAAGACTGATTGAGAGTCTAGAGTGTGCAGGTACTCTAGGTAGCAAAGGGAAATGGGGTGACAGTCATACAAAATTACAAGGAACCCCAGCCAGTTGTTAGGATTTAGGTATGAAAACTGTGCTATTGAATTCTTAAGCGAAAAAAAAAAAATGACTAACTTTGAGGAAGACTTCAAAAGAGAGGTGACATCTGAAGGCTTTACAAGTATTATCTTATGTAATTCCTTAGTATTTGGTGAGATGTCCACCCCCACTGGACTTTGAGGCCAAGAGTGGGGCCTTCTTTCCCTTTGTTACCTGGAGTACCTGCAGACCTTAGACTCCAAATCAGTCTTTGTTGAATAATTTCTCTCTCCTCCTTTCTTTATGTCACTTCTTGAACCATTTTACTTCCAAATCTAAATACCCTCCAGGTCTGAGGCCTTCATATTTGAAGTCACCTTTTCACCTATCACCCTGGGGCAGGAACTGCTGGTTGCCCACCCAGTATTTAAAAGCCACTTTTTTACTGTACATGGCGAGGCAGTGTGGCTGGCTAAAAGTCTCTATTTTCCAGTCTCCCTGGCAGGCAGCTATGGCCCATAAGATGGAAGCAGATCATTGGGTCAGACTTCCAGAAAAGCTTCTTAAAAGCGGTATATATATTTACTTGGAGTTTCTAGCTCTTTCCTCTTCTTTCTGGTTCTTGCCTGAAATGAAGACAAGATGGCTAAGGCTCTAGCACCAACTTGTGACCTTGAGAAAGGCAAAGGGAGTCTGGTTCCTGGTGACCGTGACTTGCTGTAGCAACCTCGGACTGCCGAGCTCCAGACTTGCTTGTTTAAATGAAAGGAACATAAACTATCTTACTTAAGCCTGTGTTATTTTTGGCAATTGTTATTAGCATCTGACCCAATCCCTAACTGGCATAAGCCGCTGAGGCCATTAGGCAGAGGTACTGGGTTCTCACTACCCTACACTGCTGGGGCAAGCCTGTGGCTCCAGGGCACCGGAAGAGCCTAGAGTGTTTCCTTTAAATTGCAATTCCTTTTGTATCAACTATTTAGGCCCTGGCATCAAGCACACAGCCTGGTACTCAGTAGCACTCAATAATGTATGTTGAAAGAATACAATGAATAACTGCCGCTCAACCATTTCCCCAAGGAGCTGTTTTTCTGAGGGGTTTAGAATGATCCCTTCTCGAATTTCCACAGGACAGCATCCATACGAAGCTTGTGGGAAATCCAAAGTGCTTTGAGATGTTTAAAAAGTAAAGAATAAATTGGAAATGATAAAAATTTAAACAAAGAAGGTATACATAAAGCCTCATTTAAGTAGTATGTTTTAAATGGTGAAGCAAAATTGTGTATTTTTTGTAGATTCAAAAAATATAATTAAATGGGATGAAAGTAAGAGCTGCTATCCCAAATCCATTTTTAAAAAAATTATTTTTGAATGATTGTAAAATAACAAATATAACTTTGTAAAAGAATTGAAATTATTTAGAAAGGTTAAATATTGAAAGCCCTTTCATAACTCCTGCTATGGAACAGTTTGGTAAATATCCTTTTAACTCTTTCTGTACATAAAAATAATATATATGAGTATAAATATGAGCTCATGATGTGTATATTATTTTGTAACCTTTGCCTTTTTCACTTAACATCCTATCTTGCGCATTTCCCCACATCTGTGCATTTAGATTAACCTGACTTTCTGTAAGGTAGCAGAGCATCCTTTACCCCAATACCCCCCTTTAATAAAAATTTGTTTGGATGTAATTTTAACCTTGCTCTCTAAAGAGTCATCAGTGTTTACCTGAGGAGGTTGATGAGAAAGACATCAGAGATTGACTCTACCCCTAACTAAAGTGAGCTGGGCCCTGTGGTAGTCAGACAGGCTGGCAGATGTCTAGATTGGGAAGTAAAAATATCCCAGGACCAAGGTTTTGTGGATAGAAAGCCATGAAGCTCAGAGTTAGGAACAACTTGGGCCCATCAAGATAATGGTCGTGCTTCTAGAATGCCTGAAAATTCCTGCCAGCTGCAGGCATTGATCACTGAGAAGCAGGATCATTTCCCAATCCTGTAGGAGACAGTCTCTTGACTGACCTTCTCATAGGGCACTGAGCCTCCGGAGTGCTGAGCACTGGCTAGTCAGCTTCTGGGTACCGGGGAGGGAGTGGTCAAAAACCCAGGGGAAAAAAGAAACCTCTGCCCTGGGGAAGTTGAGGCTCTAGGTATGGAGCTGAATTATGTGAACCCCACTCCCACCACAGCCAAACCCCGTAAATCACCCCAGTCAGCTACCATCACTGGAGCTCCCTTTGTAAATGTTGAGAGCAGCTGCTATCAGCTTGGGCAGCCAACTGGGCTCAGCCAAGAAGCCTTTGGGGAAGATGTGAGTTAATCATTAAGCAGGGCTTTAAAAGCAGAAGGAGGCCAGAGGCCAGACCCCCGCTGGTGCAGATGCACAGACCTGTGACAGAGGTGCAGGATGTGGGGTAGCGTGGAGGAGGGAGGCGGTGGGGAAATCAAAGATTAGCTCAGGCAGGGAGAAGAGTCTGAGGGGGAATGTAAGAAGCACAGGAAATGGGGCAGGGAAAACAGTGGAAGCGGGAGGGGCTTTTGCACTGTGTTGAGGAGATTGACTTGGATAGATTAGCAGTGGGGAGCAGCTGTGGCTTGGGCAGAGGCACCTCTGAGGCCAGCCAGGCAGGCCACAGCTGCCCCTGCTGGGCCCCTTCCTGCCATGCACCTGTAAGGAAGCAGCTCCACCAGGAACCCCACCAGCCTCTGTCTTGTGCCAGTTGGGTAATGTGCACCCAGATGCATCCAGTATTATTGTTTCACTGGCAAAGCAGTTCAGGCTTTTCTAGCTGACCTGTTGGCCCAACTAGAATTTCTCCCTCACAGATAGCAAAAAAGTTGGGCCTGCCTTCCAGTCCACTTTGCCAATGTCCTCCCGCTACAGAACTGAAGTCAGACGATGTTGGGTTTATGGACTTGTTGCAATGAGGGATAACACACAGATAGCATGGGTAGCCATGAGGCAGCTCAGTAAGAGGATGTGATAAAGGACTTCTTGGGGGATTTGGGCTTGGGTTAGGTGATACTGGGGAGGATTCAGGGAAGGGAGAGATTGCTCTGGATTTTGGGTGTTATCAGGAAGCAGAGGTAATTCTAGGACTGGGTATCTTAATAATTCTTACCTAGCAGGTAGAAGGAATGAGATGAGGCTAAAGGTATAATTAATAAAGAAGCAGAAGTGGCTCATATTAGCCAGGAAAGGAGCATCTTTGGTCATTCTTGTGGTTCGGACAATGTTCTTATTTTTGTCTGGGTCTAGACATGATTATGGGGTCATCTTGTTTTCTTTTGCTTCATTACAGTCACAGAGTGGCTGTATGTGATGTTGCTGTTCTATGGAAATTATGTTCAAGAAGAGCACACCATGGCCCAGATGTGAGCACCAGGCTTATGTCTAAAGGCAGCCAGAAATCCTGCAGAGAAAAAGATTCTGATGGTTCTCAGCATTCATATCTAAGCAGAAACTCCTCTTGCAGGGCTAGAGACGATGCTGGAAGAAAGGTGCTCCTGCTGGAAGGCTGCCTCAGGTCTATTCATCCATTCAACAAATACTTTTTGAATGGGAAACATACTCAGGCACTTGGGACAGAGCTGTGACATGGATAGTTCTCATGGGTATACATTTTAGTGAGGGACACAGACAATGTGAGTGAACAACACTGGGGCCTGCTGGGGGATGGGGTAGGGGGAGGGAGAGTGTTAGAAAAGATGGCTAATGCATGCTGGGCTTAATACCTAGGTGACGGGTTGATAGGTGCAGCAAACCACTATGGCGCACGTTTACCTATGTAACAAACCTGCACATCCTGCACATGTACCCCAGAACTAAAAATTTAAAAATATATTTAAAAATAAAGTCACGGGTATTACTGGGCATTATAAAGAAAACAAAAGTAGTTGTCAGAGAATGACTGGGGGACACTTTGGAGAAGTGGTCAGGTAAATGCTCCCTGAGGAAGTGATCAGAAGGTTCCCTGTGAGATTCTAAGGCGAGACTAGCAACAGGAAGAAGGCAGAAAAATCTTTAGTGTGGTGACTGAGGGAGAGATGGGCTGAGATGAGGCTAGAGAGGTGGGCTGTGTTAGGGGGTTTGGGGTTTACTCCTCATGCCCTGGGAGGCCACTGGAAGACTTTAGCAAGAAGAACAGCAGGCCCCACATCTCCCTGTGAGACAGCAGAGGCTTGCAGAGTACTGGCCTCTCAGCATCCCAAGGCCTGTCTCTGGCCTGCCCCGGTTCCTCCCTCCAGGCCTGGGGTTTTGGGTTAACGGGAAGAAGTCTGATTGTCTCCTTCCCTGCTGAGGTCAGTCATTGTTCAGAGTGGTGTATTAGGTCCCTATTTCTGCTGTAACAAATTACAACTTAGTAGCTTAAAGCAACACAAATGTACTATCTTATAGTTCTGGAACTCAGAAATCCTAGCATCAAGATGTCTGCGGAGCCTTTGGTGTCTTCTAGAGGTTGCAGGGAGGTACCTGTTTCTTTGCCTTTCCTAGCTTCTAGAGGCCACCTCCATCCCTTGGCTTGTGGCTCCTTCCTCCACCTCCAAAGCTGGTAGCATAGCATCTTCAAAGCTCGCCCACTCTCTCTCTGACTATGACCCCTGCTTCCATCATCATAGCTCATTCCCCAACTCTGACCCACCTGCCTCCCTCTTATAAGAACGCTTGTGATTACATCGACCCCGCCCAGATAATTCAGGATAATCTCCCTATCTCAAGGCTCTTAAATTAGCCACATTTTCAAAGTCCCTTTTGCCATGTAAGGTAACATATTCACAGGTTTTGGGGGTTAGGATTTGGACATCTTTGGGGAGCCATTCTGTCTACCACAGGTAGTCACCTGGACAGCAGGGAACCGAAATTTATCTTGAGCCATTCTACTAATGAGATGTGTCATTTAGCCACTGGAAACCTACTCACTTCTCTATAAAAATGAGATGAGTACTTGCCCCACCTACCTCAGGAAGTTATTGTATCACATGAATCAACATAGCACATTTGGAAAAAGAGAAATGCCGTAAAATATAAGGAATAAGTATGATGTGTTATGGAGCCTGCCAAACATAAGTACCAAGGGCATGTTATATATTAACATAAAACACTGAAATTGAAAGAACCAGGTTTGCTCTTAAAAATACTTGCTGTGTGACCTTAGACAAGTAACTTAAAAAGTCTTTGGATTTTGTGTGTAAAATTTGGAAAATGCTATCTTCTCACAATAGTATTATGAAGTTAAAATCAAGTAATATAGGCTGGGGTGCTGTGTGAAATGCTACACAAATGTTCTTTATTAAATATTGCATAGACAGGTGCCCAAACACTTCTTCCTAGATAGATGCTTAATGAATCCAAGTAACAGGGTGGTACCTATCAGACCAATGCCAACCGGTTTGGAATCTCCACTGTATACAGTGAGTGAGAAGTGAAAAGAAGATAGTAAACCAGAGGTCACTCCCATTCCCTCCCCCCTCAGCTACTGAGGGGTTACCGAGCAGCAGGAAGAGCCTGCAGCATCTAAAATGGTTGGTTAGTCAGAAAAATGCAGAGTATACCTACTGAGAATACAGAATCTTCCTGCAATAAAGAGGTTGAGATTGAGGCAGACCTTCTCCAGAAGAAGCATCTGTAGTCATATTTAAGACATTCAAATAAATTGCTCAAGAACAGCCTTGTTTGTTCAGCACCTATCATGTAACTTGAGCAGAAATGGGCAGGAAATATGTGCCTACTGAGTGTGAGCTATAGACCTACAGAGACATTAATGTATTCGGCATACCAGCTTTGAGCACCTAACAATGTGATAGACACCGTCCTGCTTCTGGGGATACAGCAGGAGATAAACACAGAAAACCTCCCTGCCCTCATAGAGCTTGTTGTCTAATTGAGGAGATGAACATAAATCAAATGATCCACAAATGAATGTAAAATTTTATTTGTAACTCTTCAAAGGCAAGGTTCACCGTGCTATGAGGCTTATCACAGGGCTTAGAACTTGGCCTCTGTGAGGTAACAATTCAGCTGAGATCTGATGACTGAGCACGTGTATTAAGAGGGAAGAGGAGGAGGGAAGAGCTTTCCAGGCTGAGGGAACAGCGTGTGCAAAGGCAAAGAGGAAGCATGGAATATTGGAAGACCTCAGAGAAGCCCAGTGTGTCTGGATCTGGACTCAGAGTGATGGGGGCAGTGGTCAAGATATAGACTGGAGAGATGGACAGGGGAGTTCTGGCTACAAGCGTCATTATGTGGGCAGATATAGTGACTGACAAAGTCAGGACATAAGGTTTCACTCAGCCCACAGTTTTGTTTTGATTTTAATGCTCCTAGAAGAATCTTATCATTGCATGTTTCTAACCAGAAAAAACCCTTAAATATGTAATAATTAACTCCAATTCTCACCTGAGTAGGAAACACATTAAGTCACCCTGTGTAGGTCAATGAAGGATGCCCGGGTGGGTCTTAGGTGTCCATACCCGGCACTGCAAAGACTGGCTCCAAGATGGCATGCAAAGACCAGAACAGGTCATGAGGGAATCACTGACAGCAGCTCTTGCCTCACTGTTGTGTTTTTCCAAGGATTTCATATGCATGAGCACATTGGACTCCTGCAAGACTTCTGTGAAATGGGAAGAATGTAGTAGTTGTGGGAGATCGCCAATGACTTGCCCCAGCACCCACAGTGACAAAGGGAAACCTTGAACTCAGATTGACTGTTTCTAGATAAAAATGGTTTTCCCCACAGACCACAACTGAGTCACCTACATTCTTTATTTCTCTCTCTCTCTCTGACCTCCTTAAAATAATAGAACTTAGAATGATCAAACTCAAAGGGGACTTTAAACATCACCCAACTTATTTAATTCCCTCCTTTGGAAATTGCAACAAGTTTAAATATTTTGAGAAGCAATACTATTTCCCCCCAAAAGATTAAAAGTGACTTCTCTCTTTCCACTAAAGAAAGGTTTTGAAATCCAAGCATTTCAGTATTAAGTAAAGTTTTCTTTCCACTAAAGAAAGAGAGAAGTCTTTATTCTGGTCCTTTCTAGTGACTCATTTTTGGCTCTTGGAACATGTGCTGTCATGGAAAGACTCTTCCTATAATTCACTGTGACCTTAGAAGGCAGGTCACTTTACCTCAGGTACCCTCTGTTTCCTCACTGTAAAATAAAAATGTAAAATAACTACAACCAATGATGACAAATTCATCTTACATCATAACCCAGCACACACACACACACACACACACACACGTGAGAGAGAGTATTGAAACAGAAGTTCCAAGAATCTGTACTTATTCTTACTAGTACAATGTACACTATTTTCATTCTAGTCTGTTCTATTGCATTTCATTCTGTTCTTCCAAATAGCTCTTAGATATCCAGTAAATGGATTTTACTACCCACTAAAATGTGAAGTCCTCAGGTTGACAAGTGCTAGTCTGGATACTGTCTGAGGCACCCTCCAGTCCTGGTTCTCTGACATCCCCTGGGGCTGCCCAGAGTCTCCTGGAGGCCTCTTTCCAGCAAGGCAGGTCCCCTTCTGCAGCTGCAAGAGTGACTTGGAGACACTCTTTATCAGTCCTTGGGCCTCACCGACTAATGCTGTTGGTCTTAGGGCAATTTGCCCCTGCAAGTATAAACAAAGCACTGAACTCAGCCTTCTGATCACAGTTAGCCAAAATTAGGTGGAGAAACATCCACATTCAGAGTCCAGCTGCAGAGTTTGAGAGCTTGGCCATTCTCTGCAAGAATCCCACCCAAGATGCCCAGACATCACATACACCCAAGACCACACACGCCTCACTCATGCACATAGACCACATGGTAATCCATGCCTACTCACCACACATGCCACATACAAACACATACACAGCTCCCTCAACATTCACACATACCACACAGTTATCCACGTCAATACCCTCACCCATACCGTGTGTACATACAGACACACAGACTTTACACACACACACTTATATACATGTACACACACACTCACCATACACTACACACATACCACAACACACACACATACACAACTCCTGAGAATCCCCACAACTCCTGTGGTATAAGCAAGAAATCATAATTTGAAGGTGAATGAGTCAGAGGAAAATAAATTTTTTTTTTTTTTTTTTTTTTTTTTTTTTTGAGACAGAGTCTCACTCTGTCGCCCAGGCTAGAGTACAGTGGTGTGATCTCGGCTCACTGCAACCTCCACCTTCCAGGTTCAAGTGATTCTCCTGCCTCAGCCTCCCGAGTAGCTGGGATTACAGGCACCCCTCCACCATGCCCAGCTAATTTTTGTATTTTTAGTAGAGACAGGGTTTCACCACGTTGGCCAGGCTGGTCTCAAACTCCTGACCTCAGGTGATCCACTCGCCTCAGCCTCCCAAAGTGCTGGGATTACAGGTGTGAGCCACCATGCCCAGCCAGAGGGAAATAATTTACAGTTAATCCATACTATCTCTTCACTGTTCACTCACTAGCACAGAGTTGGAAAGAGGATTTTCAACAGTTGGAACAATTTGCATAAAACTACGCTGGCAATACATTGAAGCACCTTGCTTTAAACATTGTGCTGTTAAAAACAGTCAAATGTATATTGCTACTCTAGTATTTCAATGATAGCTTTTTCCAAATTAATCAAATTTTCATTTTATGAGTACTATTTTTCATATTATCTTTTTCATTTGTCTGCTGATTTGTAATAGCATAAGACTGTATGTTTACGCTTATACCTTTATAAACACACACATTTGCTTCATGTTTTGAAACAGGTTTTAATATGTGCTATAAATGTGTGCTCTTGAAAAGTACTGTACATATCATTTTACTGAAGCTTTAAAGTTTATGAATTCTGAATGTTTAAAACTGTAATAACAGTATCAATCTAAGCATTTCAGTATTAAGTAAAGTAAATCCCCAAATCCTGATACTATTTAGCCTTGAAAAGTACTATTTCCCACGCTCCCATGATGATCCTGAAGTTGCTTTCTGTGCCCAGAATAGTGCTTGCTATCCTGAAAAGCTCTCAGGAAATGTCTGATGAAAGAATGTGTGAAAAGAAAGAAAGAGAGGCAGAGAAGAAGGAGGGGGAAGAGAGAAGAAAAAGAGAAAAAGGTAAAGGAAGAAAAGGAGGGAATGAGATTGGAGGTGGGTGGATAAAGAGAGTGAGATAGACAGAAAGACAACTGTAGGCTGCTTCTGACTTGGGTGTCTTTTCTCTGTGGAAAATGGAGACCAAAGACCATGTCAGATCTTGTTCAAAATATTATTGCTGAAACCCACCTTGTGAAGTGGCAACTTCACGGGACAGTCACTGGAAAATTCAGCTTTCCATCTGCAATAGAGGAAGCAAATCTTGCCGAGACATTTGACAGACACCGATGTTTAGTCTTAAACGTTATTCCTATGGTCACTTTGCTATGGTAACGAGAACTGTGTCATGGAAATATTTGCATCGCTCATTTACAATTGTTTTCTTTTCATCTCTAAGGCTCATTCGTGAGTTTTGGAAGGAGGGTTATGGTTTTATTGCTTCTCCTAATGATAAAAATAATACATGCTCATTATTTTTGAATAATCAGAAAATAAAAGTAAGCATAAGCATAAAGGAAAGTAATAATGCCTATTATTCAAAACATCCGGAGATGATAGTTATTAACGTTTGGTTTTCATAAAATATATGTAAATATGATCATACTGTATATTCCATTACATAATCTCTTGTTTCACTTAATATATTGAAGACATCTCTGTCCATCTTTTAAAATTATTTCATAGCTTTCTGTTCCCGTTTGACAAATCTTCAGGTTTGCCAATGTTTTGTTATGATAAATGATGTGCTAGCGAACATTCTTGTACAGGCATTTTTATGCATTTATCCTGCTATTAGCTTAGGATAAGTTATTAGAGTTGAACATTTAAATGTGAGTATATACATTTAGAAATACTATTTAAATTTGCTAAATTGCCCTCCAGAAAGCGTGACTCAATTTACATTCCCTTTAAAGTGTATGAAAGTACCTATTATCTCATGCCTTCGTCAGCACTAGTTATTATCATTCTTTTAAACCTTTTTCAGTTTTATAGGTTAAAAGGCATTTTCATTTTCATTTTTATTGGCATTTTCTTTATACTAGTGAGGTGAAATAGCTTTCATGTTGGCCATTTGCATTTCTCCTTTTTTGTGTAACTCGTCTGACTATGTTTTAACTGTATCTTACCTTTTCATTGATTTCCAAGAGTTCTTCACAATTCAAAAATGTTAACTTTTTGCTGTCATATGTTGTGAATTCTTTTTTCAGTTTTTCATAACTTATGGTATGTAGTTTAGACACATAGAAGTTTTAAGTGGCCAGTATTCAATGATTTCCTTAATGTTTCTTATTTCTAAATAATACTTAGAAAGGAATTCCTAATTCCAAAATGATATAATTTTTTTACCTGTACTTTTTTATCATCTGTTGTTTTCTACATTTATATTTTTAAACCATTTGGAATTTATTTGATGTGTGGAGTGAGGTAGGGAATCTAGCTTTTTCTTAACTTGTCAACAAGTTGTCCCAATAACCTTTGGACTGAATAGTTCACATAGTCTTTCTTTTTTTTTTTTGTTGAGACGGAGTCTCGCTCTGTCGCCCAGGCTGGAGTGCAGTGGGTCGATCTCAGCTCACTGCAAGCTCCGCCTCCCGGGTTCGTGCCATTCTCCTGCCTCAGCCTCCGGAGTAGCTGGGACTACAGGCGCCCGCCACCTCGCCCGGCTAGTTTTTTGCATTTTTTTAGTAGAGACGGGGTTTCACTGTGTTAGCCAGGATGGTCTCGATCTCCTGACCTCGTGATCCGCCCGTCTCGGCCTCCCAAAGTGCTGGGATTACAGGCTTGAGCCACCGCGCCCGGCCACATAGTCTTTCTAATGATTTGAAATGCCTTTTTTGCCATACTCTAAATTTTTACAGATCCTTGAGCTCTTCTGTCACTTGTCTTTTTACTGTAGCCGTGTATGTCAGTCTTTTAGAACTATGTATTATTTTGACTATGCAGATTGAAAGTTCTCATTCCAAAGACTCACCAAGTTTTTAGAATAATGACTGCCACTTTTAATAGAAAGAGCAATGTCATTTTATTTACTTTGGAGATGTGCTAGAGAAGGGAATTCTCCCACCCCCACCCACCAAGTCCTAGAGTTTCAGATGTGGATAGACCTAAACATTTTCTATTTTAATCTCCTAATTTCACAGATGAGTTCCAAAAGTATAAATTGACTTGTTCAATGTTAACATAGCTAGCAGAGCTGAGACTAAGCCAAGACTAGACCCAAAACTATTTAGAAGAGAGCTGAGACTAGAACAAAGGTATATACCCCTAAAACCATGCTGGAGGAAGATGGTCACAGTGAGAGTTTGTCAAAGATGGCAAACACAGGATTAGTAAAAGAATGGTCCTCTCTGTTCTAGATCTCCAGCATCTGACTTCTTTAAGGGAAAATGAGCAGTTTCTGGAGCACCAGTTTAAGAGGGAAGTTAAAGGTACAGGAGCCCTTTGATGTTAACTGACTGAGTCCTCAGAAAACTCACCAAAAGGAAAGAGCACAGACACACTAAATAGCACACAAGTGCACATGTGCTTCAGTAGTAGTAGCTTACCCAGCATTGAGCTTTCAAAAAAAAGTTTCAGGAGTTTCTCAGTAGTGTCACTGTCACCCTGGTTGGCTATGTTAAGGTCATTTAGGTCAGACATCAGCAAGCACAGACAGCTGAGAGGCAGGAAATGTGTAGCTCTGTGAGCAAAGCAAAGGAGAAAAGCTTTTTATAGCCAAGGCATGGAAGGAAGCACTGATAATCGGAGAAGGGTTGTGTGTTTTCTTTTCTCTATTGGGAAAACTCTCCAATTATGTTCTTTAAAAGCTAACCAGGCTCTCTCTTATCTTTCCCACCTCGTGGAAAGTCATTCGCTAGCAAACAACCTTCCATCTGAGGGCACCGACGTTTTAAAAATATGTTTAGTTTCCTAAAGATATTTTATAGTTTAATTCATTTTTATTAGAAAATATCATCACATGGTTTAAAATTCAGATGTACAAAAGGATATATGATAAGGAAACTTCCTTCCATCCAGTCCTCAGTGACCAAGTTCCCCATCCTGGGGAAAACCAAGTTCTAGATTCTTATTAACCCATCCAGAGTTATTTAGATATATTAAAATATATAAGTACATACAGATATTCTTTTGTGAAAAGTTTTACAGAAAGGGTAGCATACTACACACACTGTTCTGCATCTTGATCTTTTTACTTAATATCTGAAGAATTTTCTGTATCCGTACATAAATAACTACCTTATTCTTTGTTATGACTGCACTACACTCTATTGCATGAATAAAGCATATCTTATTTATCCAGTTCCCCTATAGATGGACATTCATGTTGTTCCAAATTTTGCTATTACAAATAATGCTACAATTAATGTATTATTTTATATATCAGCAAATTTACATCAAAAATAAAGTCCTAGAATGGGAAATGCTAGATACAAGGATATAAACATTTGCAATTTTGTCAGAAACTGCTACATTTCCCCTCTTAGAGATTATACCAATGTAAAGCCCTCTCAGTAATGTGGAAAGTACGAATTTCCTCACACCTTTGCTGATACAATGTGTTGCCAACCTTTTTTTGTAAACCTTTATTACCTTAATGTGTTAGGTAAATAATAGTATCTCAGTATAGTTTTAATTTGTATTTCTTGTATTGCGAGTGAGATTCAGAATCTATTCATATATTTGAAGGTAATTTGTATTTCTGTAAAGTGTTTGTACTCTTAGTCTTTCTTATTGAGCATGTTATTGGTCTTTTCCTTATTGCTTCATAAGGGCTCCATATACAAGAGGAAAATTAGTGATTTATCTGTGACTTCAGTTGCACATATTTTCCCAAGTTTGTTTTTTATCTTGTAACTTTACTATTAGCATTTTTACAATTCTTATTTATTTATTTATTTTTGCTTGTAATCCCAGCACTTTGGAAGGCCAAGGCAGAAGGATCTCTTGAGCCCAGGAGTTTAAGGTCAGCCTGGGCAACATAGTTAGATTTCATCTCTACAAAAAAAAAAAAAGCCAAGTGTGGTGGCATGCACCTGTAGTCCTAGCTACTCAGGAGGCTGAGGTAAGAGGATTGCTTGAGCCCAGGAATTCTCAAGGTTACAGTGAGCTATGATCACACCATTGCACTCCAGCCTGGGTGATCGAACCAGAACCTGTCTTAAAAAATAAATTTATTATTATGGCTTCTGTGTTTTCAGTCAGGACTTTCTCAGTCTAAGATTATAAAAAATATCTATCCTATGGCTTCCTTTGTACTCATTTAGGGTTTTGTTTTGTTTTGAAACAGAGTCTTGCTCTGTCATCCAGGCTGGAGTGCAATGGTGCAATCTTGGCTCACTGCAGCGTCCACCTCCCTAAGCAATTCTTGTCCCTCAGCCTCCTGAGCAGCTGGGACTACCGGCAGGCACCACCATGCCCAACTAATTTTTGTGTTTTTAGTAGAGATGGGGTTTCACCATGTTGGCCAGGCTGGTCTCAAACTCCTGACCTCAGGTGATCCACCCGCCTTGGCCTCCCCAAGTGCTGGGATTACAGGCGTGAGCCACCGTACCCAGCCAGGTTTATTTTTTACTTTTATATATTTAATCTGTCTGAAATTTATTCTGATTTAAAGTTTAAAGTTTTAGGTTTGGATACAATTTTATTTTTTTCCAGATGGCTTACCAGTTATTTCCAAAACTATTAAATAATCTTTATTTTCCCTACTAATTTGAAATACTATCTATATAATGTCTACATATTAAGGTACTTGTGTATTATAATTTATAATGAAACTTTTTCGCCTTGTAACATCTATTTCCAAGAATCTTTACACATATTTCTTTTTCCTTTTTTTTTTTTTTTTTTAAGATGGAGTCTTGCTCTGTTGCCCAGGCTGGAGTGCAATGGCACAATCTCAGCTCACTGCAACCTCTGCCTCCTGGGTTCAAGCAATTATCTGCCTCAGCCTCCCAAGTAGCTAGGATTATAGGCACATACCACCATGCCTGGCTAATTTTTGTATTTTTAGTAGACACAGGGTTTTACCATCTTGGCCAGGCTAGTCTTAAAGTCCTGACCTCGTGATCCACCCAACTCGGCCTTCCAAAGTGCTGGGATTGCAGGCTGAGCCACCGCACCCGGCCTCTTTACACATCTCATAATGATTATATATAAGTCTCTTATATTCCCTGGAAAATCATATTTTCATAATTTTCTTCCCTCTCGTTTGGTTGTAAAGTGTTATCTCCTGCAGGCCAGTGCCTCCTCTAAACCTCTCTCCCATTCTTAGCATCAGCATTTCTGCTTTCTCAGAGATTACCCCTACTTGTAGAATCACCTGTGCCTCTTCTTTCTCTTTAGGAAGAGATTGCAAATTGCTTCCGTCCAGATGGGCAAATATAAATGGCTATCAGTGTGAGATTAGAGTTTCCAGGCTCTTAGCAGAGGAGCCAGGATTATCCACACAGGGAGACTGCTAAAGCCCAGGGACTGGAGATTTACAAGGAAGGATGTGTAGAAGAAGAGTGATGTTACACCAATAACGATATGCATGAAAGAGGAGCTAGAGGAGAAACTAGGGGCAAAGTACTGGAAGAAAGAAAGATGAAGAATGCAGAGCCCCTGAAGAGAAACTAGATAATACAGAAAGATCAGGGAGGTTAAGGATAAGCAAAACACCACTGGATTTGGTGACAGGGAGATCACTGGTGCTTCTTAAAGCAGGTCACTTGACGTATTCCTATCCCTCTACCCTTCCAGTTATACTTACTTCCTCTTCTGGGTAAATGGTCAGCAGACCAGCACCCTCAACTAGAATAATTAGAAAAGCCAAATACAATGCAGAAATTACCTATTTGAGGGAAGGTGAGAGCTGCTGAGACAGGGAACACTGGAAGGGCTAATACACTGGAGAGAGAAACTTGAGGAGAATGAGCTGGCTTCTGCAACTGCTTTTACCAGTGGGGCATTTTGCAGGAGGCTGAGAACCTAGTGCAAAATGCAGTGCAAAGGCTGGCAAAAGACTGCTCAGAATAGAGAAAATAAGAGTGTTAGTGGAAGATTTGAAAGGGCCTCAAACAAAACAGCCTGTTTTCACCTGAGGAATGTTGCTGCCTACTGGGTTTCTTCAGAGCAGGAATTCTAAAATGCAAGTGGAAAACCTGCCTCTAAAAAGCAGAGTGCAGTTTTTCAGCATTCTTGTGAGACTAAGATTAGAGTTTACTACTGGCTGGGGGAGGGTTCTTGCAGAATACAAAAGGGCCTTTGTTGAAAATCCAGGAGGTCAGAGATGAACCTGTGGAGCGCTGAGACTTACGAGAGCTATAATTCAACCTTGACTCAGCAAATCACTAATTGGATTAACATATCAGCCACCATTCTGTCTGTACAGCAGGGGGAGGGTATTCCCTCTCTGAAAGAAGCTATCCTCTGAAGTCTGTACAATTTTGGGTAGGTAATGTCTGGCCTGCCATTAAAATGTACGAGGTACAACAAAAGACAGGCTCACATAACTGAAAAACCAAGAGAAAGAAGACAGTAGAAACAAACAGGTGATCCAGATGTTCAAGTTAGTTGACAAGGACCGACGATTGCCTACCACTGTATGTTAAAGAGGAAAAGATGAACAACATTGGTGGAAAGATAAAATCAATTGTTACCTCTTCTAAGGAGCTTTCTTTGGTTCTCCCTTTCTAGAAATCATCTTTTCCTTCTCCATATTATCCTGAAAATGTATCTATACTTCTTATTGCATGTACCACTGTAGAAAGTAGTATCTTGCGGTGATCAAAAGCATGGAGGTTTTAAAGTCACATTGGGTTAAAATTCAAGACCAGCCACCTGTTAACTTTGTGACCTTAGATAAGTCACTTATCTTCTCTGAGCCTCAATTTCCTCATCTATAAAATGGAGTAGTTGGCTGGGTGTGATGGCTCAGCATCTCAGCACTTTGGGATGCTGAGGTGGGCAGATCACAAGGTCAGGAGTTTGAGACCAGCCTGGCCAACATGGTGACACCCCATCTCTACTAAAAATACAAAAATTAGCTGGGTGTGGTGGCACAAGCCTGTAATCACAGCTACTCAGGAGGCTGAGGCAGGAGAATCACTTGAATCTGGGAGGCGAAGGTTGCAGTGAGCCGAGATCACGCCATTGCACTCCAGCTTGGGTGACAGCGAGACTCTGACTCAAAAAAAAAAAAAAAATGGAGTTGTTAAAATAATTCAGTGCCTTGGGTTCCTAGGTAAGCAGACTGAAATCCAGCTCAGTGTAAAAGGTAAAATGAAACATAAGATTAGCCAATCAGAAACCACCAACTAACTTCTCACTAGGGACTTTTCACTGGAATGATCTAAATAAGACTATTGCTTCATTTTAATCAAATATTTTGTTTGCCTTGCTTCTGCATTCACTCTATAAAAAGGCCTTCCCTTTATGCTCTTCAGTGGAGCCCCAAATAACCTGGGGCTTGCAGCTGCTCAATTTGTGAGCCCTGTCTGATCAACTTAACTCTTAAATATTTTAATGTGCCTATGTTTATCTTTTTACAGAGTCAATATAGTACTTTCCTCATAAAGTTGTTGTGAAGAATTCAAATATATTCATACAACATTCAGTTGCAATAAAAATGCATTTTTTCTCTAGTTTTCCTCACGAACTCCACCTGCTGAGTAGTACAGAAAAAAACCTTAATTTTTGTCCAGTGCACTCATTTCATACTGATGTAATACTTTTAATATTTCTATAGGAATATAAGATCTCTGGGGAAAAATGTTAAGTCTTCAAGATGGCCTTTGCTTCTTTCCTCCAAGATGGTATCTGGGGGTTTGAGGGAAGGTCTATGGGTCAGTGACCCTGTGGCAGCAGAGGAGAGATGGGATCCTTAAACACATCCAGTGTCCTCTGGAGCCTTTCTCCTTTCTGCTGTGGAGTAGCTGGACAATTCTCCTCCTTGGCCTGGGAGACAGGTGTGTGTACTTGGTCCCATTGGTCTGTTTGGGCTCAATGGACAGATGCCACTAGATTCCAGAGCCCCGGCCACTTGCTCCTAGTCCCATAGACTTTCATGGCAGCTTCAGGCTTCTGCTGGACCATCAACCTTCTCAGCACCTTTCAGGGATGTGGAAGAACTCGCACTGCTTCAGGACAGTTACCCTCATCATATACTTCCCTAATTTCCTGTTGTTGTCCTTTATAACACTTTACTAAATTAGTAACTTTATTTTTTTGTATGAGAACATTAATTTGATATTTTCTCCCATACAGGATTGCAATCTTGGTGGTGCTAGGAATCCTGTCCAGTTTTGTTCTTTATTGTGTTCCCAGTGCCTAGATCAATCAATACGGCTAAATAAATAAATAAGAAACTCTTAACTTCAGGGCCCTGATATTTCAGAACACAGATGAACTAGCCTTAAATCTTTTCCCACCCATACCAGGAACCTTGTTAGTTTTCTACCCAACACCATTCTACCTGTGTTCTTTCCTATCAGAAGATCGATTTTGTTTGGTTGACAAAATGTCCAGCCCAGGGACTTTATAAATCATGAATTTGCAATGAACAGGCGATCCTGTTTCCTATACCAGCAATAGATCAGAGTAGTTATGCCATGTTTTTCCATCTAATGAACTAGAAAGAAAAGTCGAGGGGGGTGATTTCTGTCCTTGATGGAAAATAAAGACTATAAGTAGAGCTCTCTTCAGTCTTCTCTGCCCTCAACCCCTCACTTTTAAAATGTGGCAGAATGAGGATGTTATGTTTGGAGCCACAGTAACCATCTTGCAACCATGAGGGAAAGACCTGAAGAAATGCCAAAATGATCTCATTGAGCTCCTGTACCAACCCTGGAACTATACCCCAGCTTTCCTGTTATATGAGATCATGCATGCCTTTATCATCTATGCTACTGTTATTTGAGCTTTATATTGCCAGGAGCCATTTTTTTTTCTGATATCCTTTGGAACAAATCCAATTTTGCATGCATTTTATGACCTAAAGCTGGGCCACAGATCATTAGTTCTGTTTTTACTTCCATATAAGTTATAGTCTATGCTCAGACATAAGCCTCAATAACATTCTGGGCTTCACGTCAGATATGGCTTTAGGTGACATCTCTGAAGCACTCTGAACAATGAAGATCTAAATGGTCACATCTAGTGACCAGGTAGTTGCAGATCAAGGGAATGGGATGAGGAGGCAGAACTGTAAAGACAGAGTAGTGAGGGCTGAAGCCAGGAAAGCAAAGAGAACCCAAAAGGGTATCAGAACTCAAGGGAAAACAAGACTGGAGTGGAGGAAAGGTCCAAGCAAATAGTCATCAATAGAGCGATCCAGAAAAGAAATGGGAAAGGAAAAATTTTAATATAGGAAATAATCTGACAATAATGCACAAGACTTTTTGGAGAAAATTTTCATTCCAATAATAGATATAAGCAAAGACTTGAATAAATGGAGCGATATGCTGATTGTGTGGGACAATTTAGCATTTTAAGAATATCAGTTCTTCCCAAACTGAAGCTGTAGATCCAATGCAATTCAAGTAAAATGCCCACCCCAAGTTTTGGGGACTTTGAAAAACAATTTTAAAATTCATATGAAGAATAAATATCCACAGACAGCTAATTTTAAAAATGTAGGCAAAAAGGAAATTTGCCTTGCTAGATATTGAGGCACATCACAAAGCTATGTTTAAGAAAAGGGGGAAAAAGTCAAGTTGACCAAGAGAACAGAATAGAGAACCCAGAATTAGACCCAGCTATAGAGGAGAACATGTTATATGATAGAGGGGGCATCACAAATCACTACAAAAGCAATAGATTAAGTAGTACATGGTGTTGGGAAAATTGACTCCATTCAGCCCCACCTTAGACAATTTAAAAAGAAACCCCAATGGATTAAAAACCCAATCCTTTAACAGGATTAAAGACTCATAATATAAAAGTTTATAGTGATAGGAAACAATATGCGTGAATATCTCTGTGACTTTTGAGCGGAGACATTTCTTAAGGAAAACCCAAAAGTACAAACCATAAGGAGGAGAAAAAAAATATGGATTTGTCTACAAAACAAAATTAAAAATTTATTCCAACAAATACTACAGACAAAGTCAACAGGTAAACTGGAAGAAGATGTTGTTGACATCCCAAACCAAAGGATGTAGATCTAGGAAATCCTGCAAAACAATAATAAAAGGGGAAAACAGGCAAAATATACAAGAGAAAACCTCTTAATGGCCAATAAGTGTATGCAAAGATGCTAAACATTACTAGCAATCAGAGAAATACAAATTAAAACATCAACGAGAGATAACTTTACAGAAAGTTGGATAAAATCAAGTAGAGCAAAGACACACTGCTAGAGGGGTGGACATAAATGAAGCCATCCTGCAGAGCAATCTAGGAGTCCCTAGAGAAATCAAGGATGCAGTCTTGGCCCAAGTATGTGCCCAAGAAAACACTAATGTGCAGATCATAAGAATACATGTAAAGCTGTCCATCATGGTGCATGCGTGCGCGTGTGTGTGTGTGCGCGTAAACAAGGACTGATGTTCGTTAATAAAGCAATGGCTTAGTTAAACATAAACAAACACAAGATGAGCCACTATTCAAGCCAGAAGTAGGAAAGGAGATTTACATATAGCAGCATGGATGGGTCACCAAAGCATATTGATGATGACCGTGGTGCATGAACTGAGTGATTTACTCTATTCTCCTGAGGTCCAAATTAAATAAAATATAAATACATACAGCCAGTGGTCAAAGAACTTCAGTGGCTCTGAAATTTTTATGTGCATGAAAGTCATCTGAGGTATCTGTTCAAAGAACAAATTTGAGGGTCACACACACAGAGATTCTGAACCTGCACTTTAAACGTGCATCCCAGGTGATTCTCCTATAAGTGGACCACAGACTGCACTTTGAGACACCTTCAACTAGGTAAAATCAAGTTACCGGGAGAGGAATCAGAAGTGAGAAGCAAGGGAAATGGCAGTAGAACATCTGCCCAGCACCGGCAGCAAGGAAATGACGCTGAAGCAGCTGGCCCTGTCAGCATCAGCTGCCTCTCTCCCCTCCCTTTCTTTGTGAGCCAATCTCAGTGGGCTTGGCCTGAAGGGGTTTGGGTGATGGAAACTGACAACTGCCGTCTGGGGAGCGTGTCTGGAGACAGGAAGCCACTGGGGGGCTTTTTCTTCATGAGGATGCTGCTGGGTGTAGTGCCACCAGGGGTCCTAAGCTTAACGTGATCATCCTGATTCACAGTGGGCTTCTCCAGGTTGGGCTGTGGGTTGGGGGGAGGTGGGCTATGAAAAGAGTGAGAATGACATATGGGGGACATTGTCAGATGCCAATGCTTGAGTCCGTTCCGATGAGAGAAGCACAGCTGAGCCTTCTCCTAGCAGATCTGGTGGACTCTGGGTGCAGATGGTCCAGGACCCACAGAACCCCGTCATCCCTCCAGTGTCTGCATTGCTCTTGCCTCCGTTGGTCCCTGCCTGTGGCCTGTGCTTTAACAGCTGGACTGTTCTGAGGCATATTGTGCACCATGTGGAGGGGATAGTGACTGCTATGATTGTAGGCAGATGGGATGTGGTCTTAAGCTTGCCTTTAGGGATGTCTGATGGCATGCTCAGCCCTGCATCTCCAGCCAGAGACGTCTCCCTCCCTGTGAATGCATTACAGCCATCCCAGTCAAGAACGGACGCTGGACTCCTTCTACTGGGATTTATCTAGGCACTGTTCCCCAACTGGCCCAGAGAACTAACGGAAGCCTGGATTCACTGTCCCCTTCCTAATATGCAGAATGACCTGGTTTCCTAAGGACAAGGAAGGTTTTTCAGATTTATACAAACAGACCTTGCATATTTGTGGGTATCCAGGTAACAAACCCAGTTTGAAATTCCTTTTGACAGCATAATTCATAGCTCCAGACAGAAATGCTAATGTGAACACAGACACTCCAAGGAACCAGCAATGGTGGAAAAGATTAAGAAATGGTCCCAAGCATAGCTCTCTCTAGAAATCATCTGATTCTCTAACACGCCTCATTTTGCAAAAGTGAATATTTTCATGTAAAGAGAAAAGAACCAAAGAGAAAAAGAAGAATGGCAGAGAATCCAGAGACACAAATATTTCAGGCTTATTAATAACCAGTAAAGTTTTCTTTCTTAGGAACTTCTTGACGTCAGCTATTTGATGCTGATGGTGTGTGATATGTAAGCAAAGGTCTGTGAATCTGAGAATCCTCACGTGTGTCTACAGGACCGTGTCTCCCTGCCCCTGTTTTAATGAGATCCAGGACAGCTGCAGCTCCCATTGTGCTGAGTGGCCTGGGCAGGCTGACAGAGCTATTCTTCTCTCCTAGTAATGTGTTTGCTTAAGCATGAACATTAGTGTCAGAAGCGCTTAGTGCAAAGCAACCATTCAGGGGTGAAGCAGTCACTACCAAGTCTATACGTCTGGGAATTCGTTACATCTGTCATCTGGGAGTTAGGGTTAGGTAAACCTTGTATTTTTGAATGAAGTTGAAAAGGTGAAAAACAAAAACACTATTTATAAAATCATCTTTTGGGGGTGAGTCCAGCTGTGAAAACCCCACTGCCTTGTTCAGGCCATAGCTTCCTGAAAAACCGAACAATAGTTCTTGTTATGTGGGGCATATCCTCTTGCCCTCATCTGCCCTGTCTTCTGAAATGAGTGAAATGAAAGTTATTTTACACCCGACCTTGCACAAAGCTAATGTGCCTAATTAGCGGAAGATGTGCTTTTCGGGTGGGAATCTGATTTTAGTCAGTAGTGTCCCATCTTTCACGAGATGAGGACACATCATGGGCAGACTGTGTATTTTTTCTTGTCTTTCTCACAAGAGCAATGAATGTGATCTGAACTGATGACTCTCCTGTCCCTCTTGCCAGAATGACCAAAGGCATTCATTTCCGAGGCAGCTGGCCAGGGCTGAGCCGGGGACAATTAACTGGGCCACAGGGCCCTGGGCTCACAACCTTCCTGCTGGATACTGAACACGGGACTTTGGCATAACAATGAGCCACACTAAGACTTCCCGAGTAGGAAGCTGTCTTGTTTCATCTTTACTGATCTTTTGGATAGATAATACTGCGCGTCCTTCCCTCTGCTCTGTCTCTGGTACAGTGTCCCTGGAGTCAGTGTGTATCACCAGCTTCCCCTGTAATGGTCCACCCACAGTGGTGTATAATGGGCAGGGAGATGAGAGAAAGTGAGTGCAGACAGTAATGGGGTGAAAATTTAAAGACAATAATAAAACTGACTCCAAGTCAGTCTGCTGCTTATTATCATCAAGTGCTGACAATTTAAACAATGTCACTGATAAAACACTCTTCCTTGCAAGCTCTAAACAACTGCTGAAGTTGCTGTTGCAACTGACATAGGTGGACCCAGCCACAGGCATTCCTTTGGAAAGTAAGTTTGAGACAGGTGGGATTCATCCAAGCTCCCTTCAGCACATTTATTATTTCCAGCCTGTGGGATGCTGCACATTCCTGCAAGTAAACAGTTTCGAAATAAGCAGTAATAACATAGCAATGCTATGGCCTATGCTTTAACAGCTGGACTGTTGCTTCTTGTACACAAAATGTGAGTTATTTCCATCCTATTTGACCATAAGGAGTTTTTAATTTGATTGTAAAATTTAAAACAATGAAACAGATTGCAAACTGCACAGTGTCACATTTTTGTTGGTTATGTGTAAATTTTAGTTCATACATGAAATATTTACTGAATTTGAATATCTTTAAAATTGAAATTTATTCTTATAACAATTGTTCATTGTTTAAAAACAGAAGTTCCTGAGAGTGAGTGCCTCTTTCCATTTTATGCCTCACGCTACTCCCAGCTGTGCCTACTACTTGGGAAGCAGGAACAGCTAGAGCACCGGCAGGCGACCTAAGTGTGGCCCACCAGGCATAGCAGAATTCCACCTGGAATTTTGAGTCTGGAGTAGGTGACTTGAAGGTGCAAGGATATCTTGGAATCCATTCTTGTGGGACTGGTCATGGTGCCAGGAGTGCTGTATGGTGTTCAGCAGCAGCATTGTTTAACCAGACCCTTCCTGTACTGTGATTTTGGCTGGAAGTTTGTTACCAAGCCACCTTGGTTTTCTATTTGTCAAGCCTGATTCTCTGGGCTTGACATTGATTATCTGGGCTCCCAGATATCCTTCTAGTGAATTTCTCTGCTGAAGTTAACCAGAGTCAGTGTCTGTCATTTGTGGCCAGTAACTCTTACTGGAATTCCTAATTCAGAGGAATACTTTGAGGATGAATTCTGAAACCCAAGATAATTGTGTACCACAGACAAATAAAAGCATTAAACATGTAGCACAGCAGCCTTACTGGAAATGTCAAGCGTATCTTCTAACTTGTCAAAGCATATGTCATACTAACCTGTCATAACCACCCTGGCCAGATCTTAGTAGATCCAGCAAGACAAAAACCAGAGGATCTCTTTGTTTTGTTTTTGTTTTTTTGTTTTGAGACAGAGTTTCACTCTGTTGCCCAGGATGGGGTGTAGTGGTATGATCTCGGCTCACTGCAGTCTCCACCTCCCAGGTTCAGGTGATTCATTCTCCTGCCTCAGCCTCCCAAGTAGCTGGGACTACAGGGGTACACCACCACACCCAGCTAATTTTTGTATTTTTTTTGGTAGAGACAGGGTTTCACTCTGTTGGCCAGGCTAATCTCAAACTCCTTGTTTCAAGTGATCTGTGCTGGTCTCAAACTCCTAGCCTTAAGTGATCCCCCCACCTGAACCTCCCAAAGTGCTGGTATTACAGGCATGAGCCACTGTACCCAGCCTGATTTCATTCTTATTTCCATTGTAGCTCTAGCAAACATCTAGCTTTTATGTTAAGTTCTATGACTTGGAGCCAGCTTTTCAAAATCTCTAGACTGGGGCTCCCCCATATTTCTATTGGGATAATGACTTTATCATGGGAAGATCAAGTTTGTGTAAAGCACCTTATTATAGTGCCTGGCACATACTGCAGCACCTGGGCAATTTTTCCCTCACTTAGTCTTCAGTAAGCACCTACTGAGGACCCAGGACTATTTGAGTCACTGGAAAGCTACTCATATTTTTAGTATATTTGCTGTGTCTTCCTTCTGCTATTTTGCCAAGAGATGATTAGATCGTCTTTCTAAATACCAAGATAAATAGCCACAGGCACTAACTTCTTCAGCCTATCTCCTATCTGCTCTTCCCTCCCACCCCCTCCACACACACACACACTTACTCACATGCTCATAAACACACGCCCAACCTAATTCAGGGACTCACATACAGCTTAGGAAAGGCAGCTTCATCATCAGTCCCACCAGAACACCTCCTGCTTCTGCAAAGCTGCTTCTACCATTCTGACATGTCTAAGTCTATTCATTCTATTATATGTCCTCATAGCAGCATATATGTTTCCTTTACTGTGCTCATAATTAGGTAATTATACATGTAATCACTAAGTGATTACTGCTGACTTTCCCCCAGTCTCTCTCAGGAGGACCATCTATACTGTCTCACTTCTGTACCCATAGCACTTGGTATAATGCCTGGTACTCAAAATACATTGCTTGAATAATTGGAAAACAGCTCTTGAAACCCCACACCATTTATGGGACCTTCTGGGATTTAGGCATCTCATATTCCCACCATTATGCAAACTGTCTCTACTCCAAACTCTAAAAATGTCATAAGATTTGCCCCTTACTGTTTCAAGACAGTGAACATACACTTCACGTGATTAATAAATTTAATTCAGATATCAATTTGAGGTCCATGGGCATGGCCTAGGTAAGTGGGCAACCCAGCTAGATTACTATTTTGACGCTTCATTCAACAGACATTTGTTTAAATATTTTTTTAAAGTTTTTCTTAGAGGGGAGGCAAAGGGCTTCATGGGGATAAACTGACCATTGTAGTAGAGGTTTGCCTCTCCTTGGTTGTTCCTTGCAGATCAGCTCTGGTCCCAAACTGGAATAGTCCAACCAAGAAAAAGCTCCTATAGTTAATTGGATTCACCACTTTTTAGAGGGGAGTTTAGAAACCCCCCCCTTTTTTTTTTAAAAGATAGAATCTTACTCTGTTGCCCAGGCTGGAGTGCACTGGCACAATCTTGGCTCACTACAACCTCTACCTGCCAGGTTCAAGCAATTCTCCTGCCTCAGCCTCCCGATTAGCTGGGATTACAGGAGTGTGCCACCACGCCCAGCTAATTTTTTGTATTTTTAGTAGAGACGGAGTTTCACCATGTTGGCCAGGCTGGTCTTGAACTCCTGACCTCTGGTGATCCACCCGCCTTGGCCTCCTAAAGTGCTGGGATTACAGGTATGAGCCACCACACCCAGTCAGAAACTTTTTTTGTTTGTTTGTTTGTTTAAGTATTCTCTTTGGAAGTCTCGTTGCCCCAGCCCAAGGAATTTACTAAATTATCCTTCTAATCACAAACAGTACTCTCTCTGAGAGGGCTCCTATTGAACTCAGTTTTCTCCATCTTCTTGAAATGTTTTCAGAGATGTTCCAAGACCTATTTTAGATTGATACCTCATTTCATCCCCATCTGGCTCACCCTTTAATTTGGCTCTGGGTTCCCTGTATCAACTGTTTGGGGTTTATAATAAAGAATGTACATGTTAATTAAATATGTTCATGCCACTTCTAGAAATCTCAATCCTGGAAAGAAAAAAAATGCAAAATAAGAAAACACATCTGTATGCTTTAAGATGTTTTTTGCAATATCTTGATGGAGAGCAGTGAGAACTTATGGAATCATTAAGTGTTCTGCCAGATAGTATATAAAAAAAAGATTTACTGCAAGGGTCACTTATGTGATTGTGGGAGATGGCTAGGTAAGCCCAAAATTCATAAAGCAGGTCATCAGGAAGGACAGGCTGGAAGCTCAAGTCAGATCTGAGGCTGTAGTCAAGGGCGGAATTTCTTCTCCTTCAAGTAAACCTCAGTTCTGTTCTTAAAGCCTTTCAACTGATTAGATCAAACCCACCCACATTATCAAGGATAATCTCTTTTACATAAAGTTAACCGATTGTAGACATTAATCACAACTATAAAATACCTTCACAGCAACATCTAGATCGGTGATCGGTGTTTGATTGAACAACTGGGTACTATTTAGGCTAGCCAAATTAGTGCATAAAACTGTTATTTTTCCTGCTACAAAAGCAATTATAGGAAAGTAGACAGAACAAAAAAAAAAAATACCTATAATTCTATCACTTAAAGACAATTTGCTGTATTTTAATTTGTGCCTTCCAGGGTTTTTTTCCGCTGGCAATTTATTTATAACAGCAGGAAAGATGGAAATTAACAAAATGTTTAGTAATGGGGAAATAGTTATGGGAATTATGGTATGTGCATATGAGGTGAAATTATGCAGCCTTTAAAACTTATAATTATGAAAACTGGATCAACCTGAAAAAATGCTTCAAGTGAAAAAGTACAGTACAAAATGCTATCTGCAATAGTTGTGATTATAGCTATGTAAAAACAGCATATCACAGGGCCATGCAATGGAAGGAAACATTAAAAATAGCGCAGCAAGTATTAGTGCCCCCCACCACATCTCCAGCACTTACCGTTGTTTGTGCCGGAGTTAACAGATCAGGCTGCTGCCAGCCCCCATGACCCTTCCTGAGGGCTTTCTCTGTCCTCTACTGCCCAAGCATGGACAAAATAAAATGGTTGGAGAATGCCTGTTCCCCTGGGAGCAACCCTCACCCAATGACTGATGGGAATTTCTGGATAGATACCTGGCCCCTCAGGCAAGATGTCCTGGAGGTGGGTGTTTCACCCTGGTTCCCAGTGAACCCCAGCGAGACTGGACTCCAGCTGCCTGCAGTGGCAACCTGCTCAAATTCCTCTATCTTGGCTTCCTTTCTGTCCCTGTCTCACTTTCCCACTCCCCTTCCAGCATTTTCTTCATAAACTACTTGCCTTGTCTTGCTTTGGTTCTGGGCCATATATTCTCAACAGGGGTGATATAGCTGCCAAGGGGCTAAAATTGGTTACATAGAGCAGGGGTTCCCAACCCCCCGGCCAGGGAGCAGTATAGTCCATGGCCTGTTAGGGACTGGGCCGCACAGCAGGAGGTGAGCGACAGGCGAGCAAGCGTTACCGCCTGAGCTCCGCCTCCTGTCAGATCCGCAGCAGCATTAGATTCTCGTAGGAGGGCGAAACCTATTGTGAATCGCACATGAGAGGGATGTAGGTTTCACGCTCCTTACAAGAATCTAACAGATGCCTGATGATCTGATGTAGAACAGTTTCATCCCGAAACCATTCCCCCATGGTCTGTGGAAAAATTGTCTTCCACGAAACCAGTCCCTGGTGCCAGAAAGATTGGGGACCGCTTACGTGGGTGACAAAACAATATTGCTCTTTTCATGTATAAAGCACAGCTATGCATACATTATACAAATTTACAGTATACCTGAGGGATTAAAAATTCATGGGGGTTCATTTAGGAAAAAATATCTACCAAGGGTCCTTAAGAGGGGAAATCATGCTTTTTTAAAAAACTGTTGAAAAACACTGTGAACCCAAAAGAACCCAAAGTAAGACAAATATAAGCAGTTTCTCTGTTAGAATGACTGATCAAATAGGAACTTTGACCTCTAGTTTTTTACCTTAGTTATGTGGTATGTACAAGAATAATAAAATAATAATTTAAAAAACAGATATGGACCCAGCCCCTAAGATATTTCTGGCCCCGAGACAAATACCTATCATCAATGTCTTGATTGTGGAGTCCCCACGACTTCATCGCCGCTACCAGAGTCACCTACACACTTCTCCCCACCTCCCCCCTGACTCCCCACCATCATTTCACTTTTGTTTCCTGATACCCTGGGTAGAATCATTGTGGATTAAGAGCTAGAATCAGGGTTCCTTCATTCCTTTTTTCAGTGAGAAAAAAAAAGTCAGAAAACTCTAAGCCTACATAGAACTCCATTGTTAAAATCCGTAAATGGTATACGGGAACTCAGTTACTATGAGAGTGAGTTAACTGGAAAAGGGTGGTCAGGTGCTGTGGGGAGTGGAGAGTGTGAGAATGAAGAATTGGTCAGGAAATGCTTCCTAGCATGTAGGCAAGGAAGAGACCTCCTGCACAGGCTGGAGGGAGGACATCCAGGATCCACTTGCACTTTCACATCAAGGGCAGGAGTTGAGAGCAGGCCACAGGTGAAACTTCATGGCCAAGCTCTAGTTAGCCTGGAATCCAGAGTATTATGGTGGGATATGGGAGTGCTCAGAGTGTCATATGTATAAATGACCCTCTCTGCAGAAAGCTGAATATTTTGAAGAGCAAGGGGAATGTTGAGAAACCATTAAGATGATTATATCCAGCCATGGGTATCCGGCTGCCCAAACAAAGAGATCAAGTCCGTTCTGCTTCATTGTTCACTGACCTAATGCCCCACATTCTTGAAACTGGCCCAGGGAAGATTTTTTTTTATGGTATTTATAAAAATGCTAGTCAAAGTGTTCTGTTATCATAGCTCATTTTAAAATACGGCACAAGACTGATAAATGCCATTGTTCCAACTTGGCTCCTGGGCAAGAAGGAGGCCCAGGGCTCTGACTTCGGCCAGCCTGGGCTCCAGGAGCCTGGCTGGGTGGAGGGAGGGCAGGGCTGACTGGGAGAGAAGGTAACTGGAGATGGAATTGGTAAGATCCGTGGGCTGTTTGCAGAAAGGCAGATTCTCACGTGTGGATGGTATAGGTGAGAGCAAACTAGAAAGAGACTCAAAGTCTCTTTCTTAGCCCTCTGATTCAGTGAGCTTCATTATCTTGTTTAAGTAGCCAAGATACTTTCTCCCTGTTAGCTGGCCCTTGGAGAAGCTTATAAAGTTTAGATAGCACGCAAGGTAAAATTCCACTCCTGCACAAAGGGCCTCATTTGTGGAGAGTGAGTCACGATGATTTCCAGCGTGTCTAGCAAATGCTTATGGATGCTAAGGGTCTAAACTGCTTCCTGCCCAAAGATGAAACTGAGGAGCTCATTTGAAGATATAACACTTTAAGAGTAAAAATACCTTAACTTTACTGAGAGCTTCCTAAGTGCCACTTTATGATAATTATTTTATTATTGCAACAACCCTTTGAGGTTATTGCGTGGTTATTGGTGCCTGTTTTACAGATGGGAAAACTGATGTTCAACTCAAGTAACTGACCTTCAGGGTCACATAGCTAGAAGATGGAGTAGTTTGGAGTAGTTAGCTTAAGTCCAGGGGCTGTTCACTGCACTTCCTCCCAAAGTGGCAGAACAATTGTTTTATTGGAAGTGTTAATCACTGATTACTTGTAAAGATAGGTGGGTAAAGATAACAAGAGAGACCTTTGACTGCAGCCATTGCCTCAGCTTGTACTTAAGATGGGAGAGTTAAAGACCATTATCTAACAGTAGTAGGCCCTTTAGCGTATTTATCTGTGAAACCATAGTACCCTTTGGCTTGGCAATGGTCCCCTAACTCCCTCAGTTTCCTCCTAGAGAGTGCCAAGTGCATGAAGAAAGTCGGTAGAGCTCTGTGACTTTGCAGCATTCTGTAAAGTGTCCTCAGGTTACCTTCGAGTATGTGGTTTATGGAGGGTTGTAGCATCATAAAAAGAGCTCCCTCCTCTTGCCACAGATTTTTCAGTCTACCTATCTGTGGTTTCAAATCTCAAATGTCTCATCAACTCCTGCCACCTCAGCTACCTGAGCAACTTCAATCTCTTGCTCTATTTGTCTCCAAGATGGCTGCCATCAAGTCCCTCCCTCCCTATGGCTTCATGCCATCCCTCATCAAGCGATAGAGTCTATTCCTTCACTCCTTTTGAATCCATCAGTGCAGGCCTTAATGACTTGCACGACCAAAAGAAAGCCACAGAAGTGATATTCTCTGGCTTTCAAGTTTAGGTCAAAAGAAACCTTGCCGCTCCTACCTGGGTCTCTTGGAAGTGAGTTGCCATGGAATGAGTGTGATTATCCTGAGACTGCCATTCTGTAAGAAGCCTGGGAGGGGAGAGAGATGCCAAGGAGCACCAAGGCACCCCATGTGCAGGTGAAGCAGCCATTGGGAGAGCAGACCCTCCAGTCTCAACCGCTGCTGCTGACACCACGTGGATCAAAGCCAAACCACCCGGCTAAGCCCTTTTTCAATTTCTGACCCACAAAATCATGGGGCAAAATAAAATGTTTTCCTTTAAGCCATCCGGTTTGGGGATAGTTTTTGTTTTGTTGTTTTGTTTTTGAGACAGAGTCTTACTCTGTCGCCCAAGCTGGAGTGCAGTGGCACCATCTCAGCTCACTGCAACCTCTGCCTCCTAGGTTCAAGCGATTCTCATGCCTCAGCCTCCCTAGTAGCTAGGATTACAGGAGCATTTCACCACGCCCAGCTAATTTTTATATTTCTTAGTAGAGACAGGGTCTCACCATGTTGGCCAGGCTGGTCTTGAACTCCTGACCTCAAGTGATCCACCCGCCTCGGCCTCCCAAAGTGTTTGGACTAGAGACGTGAACCACCACACCTGGCTGGGGTAGTTTTTTATGTAACAGTAGTTAAACTGAAACAAACATTTCAACATCCTGAAGTCTCTCTCAGGTTAAGAAACAATAACAAAACAAAAATACTACATCCTCCTCTAGTTACCACCCAGTCTCTTTCCTCTTGTCACATCTAAACTTCTTGAGAGGTCTCCAACAGAGTCCTATACCTTCTCACCTCCCACTCACTCCTTTATTCACTTTAATCAGCCTTCCAGCCTCTTCTGAAACTGCAAACCATCCAAACAGCCTTGCTATTGTGAACACCCTTTTGTACTTACCTTACTTGGCCTCCTTGTACTTTCTGACATTTGTCTTCTTCCTCTTGGAAGCACTCCCATCCCTGGGGCTTGTTCTTTCCCACTGATCCTTCCTTATCATCCTCCTTCTTGTTAGTTTCCTGGCATCTTAAAGGAACTGGGTTCCTTAGGATTCTGCCTTCAACTCTCTTCTCATGCTACATTCTCTCCCTTATTGGAACATGTGCCTTACAGATGATATTGCATTTATTAAATCCACCAGAGGGAATGAGAAGGTAAGAGTTAAATTAAATTGCAATATTTTAAAAATGGGGCTATGACAATAGTCAAGAGGTAGAAGCAACCCAAAAGTCCATCATCAAATGAATGGAAAAAAAAAAAAAAGTAGTATACACAGACAATGGAATATTATTCAGCCTTAGAAAGAAAGGAAATCCGGTCACATGCTACACCATGGATGAACCTTGAGGCAATTATGTGAAGTGAAATAAGCCAGTCATGAAAAAGACAAATGCTGTATAATTCCACTTATAAGAAGTATCCAAAGTAGACAAATCCATTAAAACAAAAAGTAGAATGGTGGTTGCCAGGGGATGAGGGAAGGGGAAAAGGAGAGTTGTTATTTAACGAGGATAGAGTTTCGGTTTTGCAAGATGAAAATGTTCTGGAGATTTGGTTCACAACAACATGAATTTACCTAACACTATGGAAAATGGTTAAGATGGTAAATTTTATGTATTTTTTTACTACAACAAACAATGCAGAAAAGATAACTCTAGAAGAAATTAACCAGTTGTATTTTTTACATATTTTAAAAGTCTTTGTTTTTAAAATGTCAATAAATACCCAGTTATCCAAAATAAGGATAAAATTATGTTCCACCAAGGGATAGCCCTAAACCTTGGATGAAACAGTATTTGATATAATCCTGGCATGTCCTCGTTTGAAGAGGATAACATCCTTGTTTACATACTCCATGGAGTTCTTAGAGTCATACAGCTTGAGAGACTTAAAGATGACCTACTTTCAGTCTATTGTGTCTCACGGAGTCTGCCATAGTTAACAGAGTCCAAATGTTAGACCATAAGAGTGATGACAGCTGAGTCCTACTGATTTCCTTGTCCTCATAATTCATCCACAAGTGTTTCCTTTTTCTGCACCATATTATCTTTGCTGAGGGAGTGGATAGCGGAAAAAACAAAGGAGCAGAAGGAAGACCCCAGAAAACGATAAGAGCAAATGAAGTGTTGAGGCTTCTAGAAGGAAGTTCTCTCAAAAATAAAATGCTACCTTCTGAAAATACAATAGAATATTATACAGTTGTGAAATATTTACAACCAACAGATATCTCTTACACCAGGTTCATGTGATCATTGTTTCGTGTATTTACTTTTAAGAATAACATGACATGAAACGGGAGTATTTTCTGAAAAATCCTGCTTTTTGTAGGTCCGTTTAGACTACCAGACACACAAAAGATCTAAAGTAGTTCTCACCAGAACCTTTTGATATCATAACCCAGGACTTAGGTAATATAAGCAGAACAAAGCAGAATGGGATGTGTAGAGAAATAAAGCATTACACAATGGGAGACAGGTTTATTGGGTGCAGTAGAGCATTGTAGGAAGCTGTGGAATTTTACTCCAAAAGTTTCAAGACTGCTATTCTAGATCCATCACCTTTTAAGCAGTATGGGATTAAATCAATTTAACAAAGATGTAGTTTGTGACAATTACAGACTAATGATCTCAAAGTATTTGTAGCTGCCCAGAGGAAATGTTGCAAATAACTAAAATGGTGAAACAAAGGTCAAGAACAGCATCCAAGGAGGCCTGTGGATAGCTCTGGTTAGCTACAAGACTGCTGCTAAGCTCTCTGCCCCTTTCTCGGGTTAGACAGGATATATGCCTGGTTCAACAGCAGCATTTTCCTCTGCTCTGCAAGGAGAAGCTTAGATATGAACAATACATCCCAGGTTTGATTGCCGAAGGGTGGAAGACGATGTATGTGGATTTTCCTGCCAATGCTGGGACTCACACTTCCTTTCTCATTTTTCTCATTAAGGTTAGAAATGAGTCATTTGTACTTAGTTAAAGAAGAGAAGGGTTCTCTGCCAATATATCCATGCAACTATTCCGAATCTGAAACTGTTCCCAGACATAATGTTTATGAGTGCTAAGACATCTGAGCTGTTCTCCCTCCCACTTAGCCAAGCCCCTGGTTCTGCCTCACTTCCAGGAACCCTCTCCTGGTACATGCATGTGAGATAAAAGTCTGAAAGTGATGAGTTACATTACCACCATTTCTCAATTCTTTGAAGAAAAAATATCTAAAAGATTTCACAGTGGTTGGTCCCTTTTCATATTATTATGAACTGAAATGCAATTTTGCACACACAGTATTTTTGAAGATATACATTTAATAATAACCATATTGAACATCTACTATGTAATAAGTACTAACTGCTTCATATACATTTTAAAATTGAATCCCAACATTAAAGAAAACATTTTATAGTTAGGAAAACCAAAGGAGTCAAGGAGCTTGTCTAAATTCACACAGCAAGTAAGGGGTGGAAATTGGGCTCAAAACTGGGCCTATCTGATTCCAAAGCCCATATTTTAGCTATACAGTTATAATTATTCTATGTGGATTATAAAGGAAATTATATATATATCTGATGAACCTAGGAATTTTACTTAGATTTTAGCTGATGTCAATCTGACTGACATTGACAGATACAGATACTGATATATATATGATTTTTTTTTTTTACATTTCTGTCAATGGAAGAATGTTACCATTCCCTTCCATACTTGCATTTAATCCTACCCATGGTTCACACAATCCCTTGCAATGGTTAATTTTTATATGTGTCAACTTGGCTGGGTCATGGTGCCTAGATATGTGATCAAACATGTTTCTATGAGGGTGTTTTTAGATGAGACTAACATTTACATCAGTGGGCTTTGAGCAAAACTGACTGTCCTCCATAATGTAGGTGGGTCTCTTCTAATCAGTTGAAGGTCTGAACAGAAAAAGACTGACCTCCCCCAAGCAAGAAGAAATTCTGCTAGCAGACTGCCTTCGAACTTGAACTGCAGATTTTGGACTTGCCAAACTCCATAATCACATGAGCCAATTCTTTAAAATCTCTGTGTGTGTGTGTGTGTGTGTACACATTCATGTATGTCTATACACATACACACACACACACACACCCTATTGGTTCTGTTTCTCTGGAACCCTGAGTAATATACCCCCATATTCTGCAAGTCATAAAACATATCTGAAAAACATAGGCTAATACAAGAGTATTCTACATATTGGAAATCCTCAAAACCCTTGGTTTGGAGCTTATTAAAAATAGAAACTATGAGTTCCACCTAAGTCGTACCGAATTAGACTCTCCAGGAATAGAACCAGAGTAGGTATATTTTTATTAAAGCTTCATACTGATTGGGACACCAATTCTTGGCTAAAATATAACTGTATTATAAGACACTAGAAATGTTGCACGTTAGTCAGGATAGGTGAGGATTTGTGGCGGTAAAAAAATGACTCTGAAATCTCAGCGTTCGTGATGTGTGCCCAGTGCAGGTTGGGGGAAGGGTCTTCTCATGATAGTTGGTCTTCATTCTGTGTATTAGTCAGGATCCTGGTAGTAAACAAATGACATACTCAAGTAATTTAGGAGAGCTTAGTAAAGGTACTCTTTGTAAAGATGAGGGTAAGGTTCAGGGAAGTCAACAAAAATGGCGCAGCACCCAGGCCCAGCAACAGCAGTGACCACAACCTAAAGAGAGTAGATGTCACCTAACAGAAGATGGAGAGCTTTGGTACAGGAATGCAACCAACCCATGGAGACCTGAAAGGGAGGGAGCAAGAGAATCAATATCTCAACATCGCCCTCCTCTGCCCCCTGATATCTAACCAGTACCTCTCATTAGTTGAACCCAAACAGAAGCCAGAGGATAAGGAAACTTGTTGACGTTGTCCATGAAAGGCAGCCCCTCTGGCCACAAAGCATCATAGAAAGGGTGCAAAATATCAAATAGTGCACTCTGGAACTCAGTCTGGCACCATCTGGAACATTGCCAGTCAACAAGGCAGAAGGAAAGAGAATGAGGCAAAAATCTAAATTGGCTTTTAAAACTTCTGCCCACAAGTGATAAGATCACTTATGCTTATAATTCATTGACTATGCAAATCACATGATCAAGTCTGCCTAGAGAGGGTGGAGGAAAATAATGCTTCTCCAGGGAGCAAAAGTGAATATTGGTGACAGTAACCAATTTATTATACAAGGGAGTCTATGTGGATGTCTCAGAGCCAGGAGAGAGGAAAGTTGTTTTTTTTTTTATACTGTCTTTTCTTATCTTTTGAACCTTGCAATGTATGAATATATTACCTACTCAAAACAATAAATAATAGTAAGAACAATAAGATGAAACTACTGTGATACACAGTACATTGGATAGGATATTATCCACATTTGTCTTTTGTACTGGCTGTGTAGCATCTGAACCACTCACATTATAAGGAAGAGTTGAACCTCCCACTGTGGGAAACTGAATATGCCAGAAACTTGCTTTTCCTGCCTCCTTTGCTGCTAGCACATTGGCATATGACCAAGGTTCTGCCAATCAGATGCACTTGCCCCAGACTTTAAATTGGAAACTAGAGATCCAAGAGGGGACTAAACCATATCCTTTCTGGTAATGGAGTGACAGCTATGTCCAATTTTCAGAGTCAGTAGGGAAAGCAGCCATGCCCAGGGGCCAACACTGGCCATGCTGGGAATGCCATCTGCAGTGACCATCATGCAGCAGCAGTAGCAGCAGTGGGTGCTCATAGAACTAGTTCCATGGCATGATTTCAGCACTGTGTGACTGCGTATCCTCTAGACCTGATTCCTATCCCTTCCAGAGAGTATAGGAACTATCCAATATCCTTTCATTAAATTCCATTTCCTTCCTCAGTTAGCCAGAGTTTGAGATCTGTTGCTTACAGCTAAGAACCCTAACAAGTTTTTGTCCTGTTATCAAAAGAAAGTATAAGTATAGGGCCAGGTGCAGTGGCTCATGCCAGTAATCC
Source organism: Piliocolobus tephrosceles (assembly GCF_002776525.5). NCBI lineage: Eukaryota > Metazoa > Chordata > Mammalia > Primates > Cercopithecidae > Piliocolobus > Piliocolobus tephrosceles. Next base: position 45,759,308 of record NC_045439.1, on the reverse strand, counting down.
CAGGGCTTTTGGAGGCTGATGCGGGCGGATCACTTGAGATCAGGAGTTTGACACCAACCTGGTCAAAATGCTGAAACCCTGTCTCTATTAAAAGTACAAAAAAATGTTAGCTGGGCATGGTGGCGGGAGCCTGTAGTCCCAGCTACTTGGGAGGCTGAGACAGGAGAATCGCTTGAACCCGGGAGGCGGTGGTTGCAGTGAGCCGAGATTGCACTGTTGCACTCCAGCCTGGGCAACGAGAGCAAAACTCTGTCTCGAAAAACACAGAAAAGAAAAGAAAAGAAAGTATAAGTATAGGAACTAGACGAAACACTCTTTAACTTTCCATAAAAAAACAAAATTCAAGAAATTGGATAAATAGGCAAATTGCAGTTTAAGTTCCTTTAGCAATTCCACACATACAATGCATTTCTGAGCTTGCTGCTGGTCACTGCCTAGAACAAGAGCCACAGGCCTTTTTATGCCTGAAAATTAAAGAAAGCTTGGCAATGATTGAGATTTTAAGATTTTCCTAGGATTTTCTCTTAATTAAATATGATATTGTAAAAGTGAGGCCACCAGGTAGAGCAGAGCAAACGCTGCAGATTTTGGTTTGGGGCTGTATGTGACAGAGATTACCAGACCTCTGTTTTCTCATATTAATCAGAGGACTGCTTAAATCCTTCATCTCTGATACTCTGTGCTTCTAAGTTGGTAAAACCCAGAGTGAATTTTGTTCCAAATTGGTTAAAGCAATTCAAAAAGGCGCCAGCCAGATACAGACTGGATTACCCTGTATTTAACTTCCCTGTACTTAAGACTCTTTCTGTAAAATGCATGTTTAGAGATAGTGCCATACAACTAGCAAAAGAGATCATCAGCTGTCCTCTGTGTACTCTGATCAGTAAATTTATGTACAAGACACAACCTTTCTCCTACTGCTTTACATTTTCTTAACCTCAAAAGTTAAGACTCCAATGACCACAGCTGCATAAGAGACAACTCATCAACAACAACAACAAAAAGTTTCCTGATAATATCTGTTCTTGAGTTTATCGATATGAAGAGGAGGCTATCTACCACTCTACTCAGTAATGGGTGGACAGAGGAAAAGATGCATTTTGAGGCTCATAGAGGCACACACAAACTGAACTGTTCTTTTTTTTTTTTTTTTTTTTTTTTTGAGACAGAGCCTTACCAAATCGCCCAGGCTGGAGTGCAGTGACATGATCTCTCAGCAAACTGGAACCTCTGCCTCGTGGGTTCAAGTGATCCTCCCACCTCAGCCTTGTGAGTGTGAGTAGATGGGACTATAGGTGTGCACCACCATGCCCAGCTAATTTTTTTTGGTAGAGACAGGGTTTTACCATGTTGCCCACACTGGTCTTGAACTGAAGTGATCTGCTCACCTGTAATCCCACCTTGGCCTCCCAAAGTGTGGGATTACAGGCATAAGCCACTGCACCCAGCCCACAGACTATTCTTAAGTGCCAAAGAAAAATGTACGGTGCATGCCTTTAATAGAAAATCTATTCTCTTATTCAGTTGGAGGTATCACCGTACTCTCCACCTCATCCTTATTTTAAAAATGAAATCTATAATCTCTCTATCAAAAATCCTAGAAGGAGTTCAAAATTGAATCTCTTCTGAGCTAATTTAATTTAGGTTCTCTGTAGAAACATTTTAATCACATTTCTCTCCTAGTTGTGTACAGCTGTGGAATAGTAAGGCTCTATTCAGAGTTCAGAACAGCCTCCCTTTCTTGTTGCTGACTCAGACTTCTAAAAATTACATTTGTGGCTGAGACTAGCAATGAAAAGAAATTCAAATTTGGAAAAATTTGGAGAAAATCCTCCTCCTTGCCAAAGGGAGGACTTTTTCTCAAATCATGAATTGGGCAGTTTGTCTTCCATCTTCCAACTTCTTCTTTCTTGGTTTTTCTTTCCCTGAACTCTTAGATAACTTTTGCCATCTCTCCATTCATAAAAATCTGTTTTCAGCAAAGGGTTAATAAACATACTCCCATTTAGTCGAAGAACAGCCTACAGCCTACTACTATGCAGTCTTCAACCTACTACAATTTGGTTTCAGTGCCACTTCCTAACTCGGCCCCCATTAAAACTTCTCTCACTGAGGCCACCCGTAAGCTCCTAATTGCCAAATCCAGTAGACACTCCCCGGTCCTCATACTAACTGGGCTCCTGTAGGAGAGAGACATTGCTAACAGGACTCCATTTTACTTGCCCAGCCCTCAGAGATGAGTCATGATTGAGCTCAGGCAGTCATGGCAACCCCTTTCATTCTGTCAGTTATTGATCTAGGAAGGGCAAGGACCCTTGATCAATGAGACACAAGGGAAAATCTGATGCCATCCCCTGGAAAATATTTTCTTCCTTGAAAAAGAATGAGGCACATGAGGAGAAAGCCTTATTGTCTCTATTCCCCTTGATTTCTGTTTGGCGAGTTCTCACATGCAAACTTTTTGCTTGTAATGTTCAGCCTGTGACCCTGAAGGTGAAATTTTTTACACCCTGAAGGTGGGCAGAGAAGAAGAATGGAAAATGTCTGGATCCTCCATGACATTGCTGGGTCACAGAGCCCAGAAAGAGACCACCTACCTCAGACTACTTGATGAGTCATTTATAATGACTGAAGCCACTTTTATTCTGTTACTTGCAGCCAAATGCATCCTGATTAGTATGATCTGTCTGTGTAGCACGTGATATTGTAGACCACTGCTTCATTAAAATCTCTGACTCTCATCTCTATGTGCTCTATGTACTCTATGTACTCTTCCTTAATATGACCCTCAAATATGGGTGCTTCCTGAAAGACTAGCCTTCCAACCTCTTCTCTGCTTGTCCCCCATAGTTCCTAAGAGGGCTCTTCCTGGCCCACTGCTTTAGTTATCACTCATATTCACACCTCTCGGATTTCTCTCCTATGCTTTTTCTCAAGATATGTGAGATAAAACTCAACCACTTTCCTTTGTGAACATGCCCCTCTGCCCGTATGCTTCATCTTATTCGATGCTAACTTCTCTACCCAGTCCCCTAAGACAAAAACACAGGCATCATAATAATCTTTCTTCTTTAATTATCCACACCCTCTCCTAGTCTTTATCACAGTGAATTGATTAAATAGTCATGCTCAGTAACCTACTAACATTTTTTTTGGAATCTCTCCATTCTTTCTCCTCTTACTCATTAGTTTACACTTTTTCGCCTTGTGCTAAGACCATTGCAAGGCCTTCTTAACTGACTCATTTTCCAGTTTTGACTCCTTCATCTAATCCTTTGCATTGCCTCAAGATGATTTTTCTGTAGGTCAAATATTAGAGGGCCTTTCCTCTACTTAACCTTTCATTGATTCCTTACAATAACATTCAAGTCCCTTCCTCATTACACTTTAGAGTCTCCTTCTAGCTTCATATCCTCTGAAGCCAAGTGAGGAAGGGTCTATTTTTTCTGCAATCTCCTTTCTACACTGTCTCCACTTAATCTAGCTGGCGCACTCCCATTTATCTTTGGTTGAGGCATTATGTCAGCTGTGAAGAGTCTTTCTTTACTCTCAATACCCTCCTTCCCTTTCTCCATCCATCGTGAAACAGTTAGACAGTCCCCCCATAGGATCTTGTGCATGCCTCTACCATAGCATGTATCAACCAATTCTGGAATCCTTGACTACATTGTCCAATCTCTATTCGACTCTGATCACCTTGAGGACAGAGACTGTCTCGTTCATGTTTTCACTCCAAGTCTAACAGATAGTAGCAATAAACATTTCAAGAAGAAAGAATTAAGTGAATGAATGAATGATGTTTTAATTCTCAGGGTATTTACATTTTACAAAAATAAAACAACAAAACCACTAAGCCATGAAAAGGAATTTCTAATTATTTGATGTCCCACCTCAGGGCCCAGTGAGGAGGCACTGTGGTGAATCACGCTGCATGGACAGCTATTAGTCCACAATAAAATCCACTGTCTTGCCTGTTGGGCAAATTTTCTTTCAGAAAGTGTCAGAAATTTTGGCATTTCAACAAGGCATTTCAAAGTCTATAAGTTGTCCAAAATTAATTATAGCCTTTAGTGAGCATACTGTAGTGTTTTTCATGTAGTTATGATTCTTTTAAGGAACTCGTGTAAAAAGCATAGTTTTTCTTAAGAGATGAATTCAGAAATTTTATGGAATGCATCTGCAATATGTATAGACATGAGAGATGGTTTTAGTCATGCTGCACCCCTGATATCCAGTTATAAGTTGCTAGCCATCATTGTTAGACTCAGTGTACACACTGTGTTTAACATAATGTGAGCAGATCCAGCCATTTTTTAAATGCGGTAATCATTGACTGAGGTAGATGTTGCACTCACTCTTCTGCATTTGCTTGATTCAGATCTATTCTGTATCCTGTCTGTGCCCCAAGAGGTTGACCTTTATGGACCACATCAGTTAGGCTGCCCATCTCCCGGGTTTCTGATTGGGATTGGGCTGTGAGCACCACCAGCAAAAGATTAGAAGGAGGGAAGAGAGAGAGAAGTTACTTCTTCCTTGTCAGTTCCTGGTTTGACAATGGCTGCATTCCCCAACCAAACGCCACAGCTCCTATTGGGTGAACTTCTCCAGGTTCCTGTAACCCCTCCATCCTCTTGCCTCTTAGGCCTGGAGGTCATAGAGGTAATAACAGTCTCTGCTGGTGCTAGCATAGGAGGGTTTCACTATCCTCTCTTGGTTTCCCTCAACTCTACCCTTACACTTGTATATATTCTCTTCATTAACCTTTCTCTAATCATGTACTTTGAGTGCCACCTGTTTCCTACTGGGACCCTAGCAAATACACATGCTCAGGATGCTTAGAGAGATGACAAAAAGCATTAATCTATTTACTCCATCGCCCACAACTTTCATCTTTGTTTGCTCAAACCTCATCCACCATGGGCACGAAAGTTCCCAATTATAGTAACACAACAATATTTTGGGGTAGTCATCTGCAGAATTTTGGTTCTCTCTCTGTTCGTGTAATTCTAATATAATGGTTCTCAACTGCCTAAGAGGCGGGCAGTTACATGCTTTGGAACTGGTTAAAGTTGGATGAAAGGGCCCCTGGGGCGGATGCCAATCAATAAGGTGCATTGATACATCACTGGGCTACAGCAAACATGGCAGAAAATGCAATAAGACAAAGAAAACAGTATTACCTAGAAATCTTCGCAGGAGGAACACTGTATGTGTTGGTAGAAGAATTTCGATGAGTCATTTGAAGTAGGATGGAGAGAGGAAAAAGGATGAGAGACATCCTCCCACTCCAAAAGCCATGCTATGGTAATAGCAGGTGGCTTGATAGACTGGTTTCTAAGGAGAGTGGGTTGCGTTAACTTGGGAGATTATGCTTGTGCTAAATGTGTGTTCTTGGGTCAGAGCTGGAGTGAAATTGTTCTTGAAGGAAAAGGTAGAAAGTTTGAAATGGCCTCGTTGACTCTCTTTTGCAATCATTTCCCCATGCAGCTCGACCAACCCCTGAATTTCTGCCCATCATTTGCTAAACAAAATGATATCTGTGTCACTTGGCTTCTGGGCTTTTGGTATATGTATCCCACATTGGGGCAATGGGGTTCTGCTTCTTTGTGAAGGCTTGGGAAGAGCCTTAGACAACATTGGGAGTATATTTGATAGTAAAAGCCGTTGCTGCAGATCCCAGTGCACTCTCTACACTCAGACCTCATCAGATGCCTTTCTCCCATATTCCAATGCAAAAATGACCAAAATAGCCTTCCTCGAAACCTTGGGCACCACTGGAGGATTAATATGTTTTACCACTAAAACTGAATAATGTTAACCTTACCTAATTCACACACATGTAAACTTACTCCATGTCAGATACAGACTCCAGGGGTTGGGGTCAGTGATGGGAGATGTTCGGTTATGGGGTTAGATAGCAAGGGGTTGGGGAAGGAGGGGTCTGGGGATGGACGTAAGAGTCGGGGATGCTGCATACACTTTTTGGTAGCAAACAGTGGTTTTACAGGTTAATACGATTGTTTAAACATGGCTGAGTGAAATGGCACTCTCTGATGGACCATTTTGTATTGTCATGCTTCGTTCTTATAGATGCCATCCTGCACACCTGGAATGTCCTTTTCCTCCACCAGTGACCCCTACCTCACAGAACTAATTTCTGTTCATCTCTCAAACTCCTGGCCAGGTGTCACCTTCCCTCAGTTATTCTTCACTGACCCCAAATTAAGTGAGGTGCCTGCCACCCCTCTGTGTGCTAGTGGCACTCTTGCATTTTCCTGGAGTAGCTCTGATCACACTGTACTGTGATTATTTATTTGCCTGTCTCTCTTCTCAAGGCAAGAACTGGATCTTAGTCTTCTCTCTATCCCTAAGGATTTCATAAAGCTGTTCCTACTGATAGGAGATGCTTGTTGAATGAATGAAGAAATGAATGGGTGATGTTCTAGGATGGTTTGAACTCTAAAACCTGCCAAAGCTACATGAGCACACATAAACCGGAGTCCTGCAAGACCTCTTGCCACACACAGACACACACATGAATTAATGTGTAATCTTTGCTCCATTTAAAATCTTTTCATCTTGAATCCCTCTTATAGTTTTGTTCCTCTGCGTTGGCAAAATGATGGCATAATGCTTAAAGAACATGAGTTCTGGAGTCAGACAGTCTGGGTTGGAGGCTAATTTTTACTTCTTGCTGTGACACTGGGCCAGTGACTTAACTTCTTTATGACATTTTCTTATCTGCAAAATGAAGGTAATACTAGTGTCTGTCTCATGAAGTTGTTCCTATATTTACATTCACGGAAAAACTTATAAATAGCTCATATTTATTTTAGCAGACAGTTTTTGACATGGACATATGATTCTGATATTGTATACATATATTACAGCCTAATGAATTAATTAGATGTTTCACAAGGGACACCATAACACTTAGAGGCTCTGTCATTTGAATAAATTTGAGCCCCATTGATGGAAAACATGCAGAAAATCTCAAGTCACTAAATATATGTTCAGTCTCTATTCTGTTTCTTGGCAGCTTTATGACCTCAAGCAAGTCTCCTAATATTTTAATCTCAAATTTTTAATCTGTAAAATGAGGCTACTTATATTTGTGTAACTTCTAGGATTTTTCAATGCCCAAATAAAATATTATATAATATGGAGCCATATGATATAAAAGATTATTATTATTGTCACTGGTATTTTCTCTAATCAAAATCTAACAATTCAAGGTTTTCCCTAATCCTTTAGGGCTCTATGAAAAGACATTATATTGTGTTCACAAATATCCAGTTCTCCTCTCCTGAACACAGGAAGACTATACTGCTTTGCCTCCCTCTGTGGGGCCACCTGACTTGTAGCTAAAGGCAGTGCAAAACCTAGGCATGATTCTCCAGCCCCTCATCCCCAAGCACGGCACCCAACAAGTCCATGTGCTCCAGACAGCACAGCTACGGGATAGTAACTAAGCCATTCTAACTTGGTAGTAGGTAAGATGCGAGGCACCCTTCTGAGTTACTTTATTTGCATTTCAATTAAAATCTCTGAAGATAAAATGTCATAATACAAATAAATGATTCAAGTGATAAAATGTCAGCTCCTATAACTGCAAACCCACTGGGGAATATTTTTTTAAGTAGAAAATGTCTGTTATCACTTCAATCTCATTTAGTGTGTGTCTGCTTACTTTCGTGTAGAGCCAATTCCGGGTGCTTAGCCAGAATACTAAATGACCACATGAGCTAACATTAGGGTTGCCAGATTGAGGGAAAAAAATAAAGGACATCCAGTTTAATTTGAATTTCAGATAAATAATGAACATCTTTTTAAATATAAATGTGTCCTATGCAATATTTAGGACATATTTGTACTAAAAGAATTATCGGTGGTTTACCGCAAAGTCAAACTTAACATGATGCCCATGAAATATTTGAGACTTACCTACACATTGTTTTTCTGAGGTTCAAATTTAACTGAGTGCTCACTGTTTTACCTGGCAACTCCAGCTACATGGTGCCTTAGTCAACGGTGCTTTTACAGTTGTTTATATACTTCATTGCTATTAAACCCAAAAGGGCAAACATAAACTAGACAATTACTCTAAGCAATATCCTGTTTGACCTTGCTGCAAGCTAAGGGCGATAAAAGATTTATTAAAGGAGTATCAGTTGCCTTATTTGTTAAACTCTCCTTATGCCCTCTTAATATCCTCTTGGCCTCACCTCTTTTCAGGGCCCATGGACACTATTTCTGCTTCAGCTATTTTGATGCAACCAACTCTGTATGCACTTCGATCAGTTTTGCACAGGAACAACTTGACAATGCCCTGCCTTGTGTCCATAATACACCCACCTCACCATTCACCCTGGAGCTTTTATCCTGCTGCTGAAATGTGATGCTGTGAGGCCCACTTGCCGCCCCACACATGGGGCAAAATTGTCATCAGTGGGGGACAGGAGCTGGTGAATACAGTTTTTCTCTTCCTCCCCCAAAACTGACTGTCCTGAGATGCAGTAGTTTATATGACTTTTCATAAGACAGTCTTGGGGATTAAGGAATCCATTGCATTTGATACCTAGAGGTGCCTACATTTTGCCTTGGGTTCTGCTTTCTGGAAAACTCGGGCTGAGATATCATATAACAGACATCTAGTAATGAAGCATTCTGTATGGGAAGAGTAAGGATTTTTAGTCAAAGGACTTGGGCTCGATCTAGTCGCTGCCATTTACTGACTGAATGCCTATAGAAAAAAATATTTAACCTATATGACTTTCAGATTCTTCATCTGTAAAATGGGGGTAAGAATAAGCACTTCATAGAATTGTTATGAAGATTCAATGGGAAAATATACACAAAAAGCACATTAGTAGAGATCACTGATAATTTTCTATGTGTTGGGCACCGTATTGAGGGATTTATGTTTTTAGAATCAATAACCCTGTGAGGTAGGTTCCATTGTCTTCTTCATTTTACAGACTGAGGCACCAAACCAGATGACTTGTTCAAGGTAACAAACCTAATACATAAGGAGACAGAATTGGGAACCAGGCAGTCTGACTCCAAACCTATGCCCTTAACCATTACGTGGTACTCTTCAGTGAACAAAACAGTGCCTGGCACAACATCCATTCTTTCTCTCCTCCTTAGTAACAGAACCCCTCATTTATTTCAGGTAGCAATGTACCCAGCTAAATGACTACAGCTCTCAGAACTCCCTTGCAGTTAGATGTGATTACATCACTCAGTTTTGACCAATTATGTACGAGTGGAACTGTTAGGTGGTACTTCTAGGGGGTTTTCTTAAAATGGTGGGAGGTGGGCCCTTCTCTTGCTCCTCCTTTCTCTTACCTGGAATATGAAGACATGAAGGCTGGAGCGCAGGTAGCTACTGTGGACTCATAAATTGATAATACTAAGGATGACAGAGCAGCAAGATATTGTGGAGCCACCACAAGGACCAGAGACAACCTGTCTCAGCTCTTCTTGTAGATAAAAGAGAACTGCTTTTCCACCTGTTTCAGCCAGAGGTGTTTTGTTTTTATATTTGCACTGTGTGTATGTGTGTGTGTGTATGTGTGTGTGTTTTCTTTTCTTATTCTTGTCTACATAGCCAAATATAATCCTAACGGATGCAGAATTTGACATTTTTGGCTCCCTGCCTATCCATTTATATTACAAACCATAAAGTAGCACATATATTTTAGTTGTAATTATTACATTTAATATTGATGGAGTATCCTTATTAACCATAGTTCCTACCTAAGCATAACTTTGGTAGGAAGTTAGGAGGAAATATGAGCATACTTATTTCAAGAATCGAAATTGGTTGATACTGCTACACATATTGCAGAACAGCTGCTGTCACATAAATCTAGTTCCATCTTTTCAGCCAAGGCTCATCTCTCCCCAGGCAATATGCTACTTGCTTCATGTAAATATATTCATTTTCCCCACAAGACATGGTAAGGAAAGAATGTATTCATTTACCAAGGTGAACTCTGAAGTGTGGAACAAAATCTACATCCATAATTATTTTTGAGACCAATGGCCAGGCAGATCATACTATTAAAGACCTGAAAACAAACACATTAACAAAGCAGCCAATATTTATTCCTGACCATTGGCCAATTTGGCAAAGGATTAGAAATTAATTTTATGAGGCCGGGCATGGTGGCTCAAGTCTGTAATCCCAGCACTTTGGGAGGCTGAGACGGGCGGATCACAAGGTCAGGAGATCGAGACCATCCTGGCTAACACGGTGAAACCCCGTCTCTACTGAAAAAACATACAAAAAACTAGCCGGGTGAGGTGGTGGGTGGCTGTAGTCCCAGCTACTCGGGAGGCTGAGGCAGGAGAATGGCGTAAACTCGGGAGGCAGAGCTTGCAGTGAGCTGGGATCCGGCCACTGCACTCCAGCCTGTGTGACAGAGCGAGACTCCGTCTCAAAAAAAAAAAAAAAAAGAAATTAATTTTATGATCACCTCTAATTGTTGTGTCAAAAAAGTATATGTATACTTCTCACAAATTTGCTATTTATAATCATCCCTATTTATAAAATCAATGAAGCTATATTTCAACCTTATAAATAATGCCCGTGTTGTCAAAAACAAAACAAAAACAGATGACTCTGGATAATGAGAATGTTTAGAAAGCAACCACACAGAATTTATGCATATAAATGCTCACTTTAATCTATTTCATGTTTATACCTTTTTTATTTCAGTATGGTTATATGCCATTTACAAATAAATGATTAATTTTTAAAATAAGAAAAATAGGCCAGGTGCAGTGGCCCACGCCTGTAATCCCAGCACTTTGGGAGGCCGAGACGGGCAGATCACTTGAGGTCAGGAGTTTAAGACCAGCCTTGCCAACATGGTGAAACCCCATCTCTACTAAAAATACAAAAATTGGCCAGGTATGGTGGCACATGCCTGTAGTCCCAGCTACTAGGGAGGCTGAGGTAGGAGAATCGCTTAAACCCAGGAGGTGGAGGTTGCAGTGAGCCATGCCATGCACTCAGCCTGGGCCACAGAACGAGACGACTCCATCTCATAAAAAAAAAAAAAAAAAAAAAAAAAAAAAAATTAAAAACACCAAGTACTTGAACTAAATTAATTGGTACAGCAAGGCAGTTAATCTAATTTGAGTTTTTTTTAGTGGCTTTGACAAAAATAGAAACATATTGGGCTATATATTAAGTTATATTCGACTTCTTGCCTGATTAGAGGGAGCAAATACAATTTTTCTAATTTTTTAGTTTTTCTAAACTATAATTTTTCTAAATTTTTCTAAAATGAAAAATTTTCAATCTGGTTTCAAGGATGTATTGCTATAGGATCTTTAGAAAATGGAAAACAATGTCTTCAACCGCAATTTTGTAAAATTACGAAGGTATTCTAGGTAACTTTTCCTATGTTGATCCTATATAAAGCCTGAAAGTCTAAAATTATAACTCAGTAAAGGCATTTTATTGGTGACATTTTGTGAAATTGTATAAGAAATTTATTTGTTCATGATCCGATTCTGTGGTTTCAGCAAAACAAATACATGTATGCTCAAAAGTTTAACAAATTGCCACTAAAATTCCACAGTTATGTCTCTTCTTTCTTTCCCATTCAAGAAAGCACATCTGAATGCAAGTCAAGGGGACATTAGTATGTGTATAATCTTAATACTGCTTTAATTTAGAAAATAAAGTAAATCATTGACAGAATTCAATCATCTAACTGGTATTAATATCACATTATTTGCACTATGGGCTCTCTGCCAAAATGGTCCTTCTCCTTTCCTCTATTTCTATGATCCCTCTCAACTTAAATATTGAATGATTTAAAGGGTCCACATTTAATTTTTAAGTAATGAACATGTACTAAATGGGAAAATTTACTATTCATAAGTTTCAAAATATATTAATTTAATTTCTTAGTACAACCCTTATGTTTTCTCATAAAAGGAAATAGAAAAGTGTTATCTCCAAGAAACTCCATAACTTGATTATGTTCTTTTCTTAAACTGTACCCGATCCTCTATTTACAGCAGAGTTGATAGCAGATCACAGATTTATAGAATCCTCTACTTGAATTTTCTAGGGGTTAAGTCACAAACAGTGGCCCAACAATAGCCCCATTCCCCCAAACTCAGAAGGATTTGAGAGAATGACTCAGACATACTACAATTTACTTACCAAAAATCACAGACCAAAAATCCTAAATCCATGGCTTCACCATGATTTCCACCTTCCTGATATTTTCCCAGTGGTGTCAAATATGAAACAGCCTGACTTCATGTCAGACTTGGGAGGATTAGGAGGGAGTAAAGCCTTTTTCTTAAGTAGAAAAGCAAATGACAGAAATATTATTCCTTTTCTTATATAGAGAATATAACATTGTGCATAAACGTGATTCTGTATTTAAACATTAAATTTCATCTGTCTATAGCATGCATTATTAAATAAGGTCATTAAAAATGCAGACTCTCAGAATAATTCTGAGAGTTTCTCAAAGGGCATATAGGTATAGGTAGACACTGTGGCTGAGAAGCTGCTGCAACTCAACACAGGGAGAAACTTAGGGAACCCAGAAGAATAACCAAGTAACATCTCTTGGTTTGTGGCTTTCACATATCAGACGTCTAAGGGAAAGCCTTGGAAAATATCAAAGGACATTTTCTGACACTGAAAAGTGGAAAGACACCATTTTTGACTGAAAGAAAATCTAGCCAGGCACTTGAGAAAGTGGGAATGAGGGAAGAAGAATTATCCTTCAGAGTTGGCCAGAGAACAAGTCATTCCCCTTGAATGTTGGCATAAGTTAGAGGGTGCCTAGTAGTTAGGGTAAAGTTTTCCAAAAATCAACTTTTGAGTATATCCATGCATGTAGATCAGTATCTGGTTGACAATATAGATTTCTGTGCCAACATGGAAAATATCGTTTCAACATGAAAAAATATTAAGAATAGGTGTTAACAATTGACTGTCTTGATTATGAAAGAACTTCACTAAGTCTTCCAGAAAATATCTAATTTTCCATAATACAAAAAAATACATAATTTTTTAGATTAGGAAGGATGGGTTAGAAGAAAAATACAGACCAAGCATGGTGGCTCATGCCTGTAATTCCAGCAATTTGGGAGGCTGAGGCAGGAGGATCACTGGAGCCCAGAAGTTCATGACCGGCCTGGGCAACATGGTGAAACCCCATCTCAACAAAAAATGAAAAAGTTAGCTGGGTGTGGTGCCATGTGCCTGTAGTCCTAGCTACTCATGAGGCTGAGGTAGGAGGATGGCTTAAGCCCAGGAGGAGGAGGATGCAGTGAGCTGAGATCCTGAGATCACACCACTGCACTCCAGCTTGGATGACAGAGCCAGACTCTGTCTCAAAAAACAAACAAACAAACAAACAAAAAACACCAGAAAGAAAGAAGAAAGAAAGAAAAAAAGAAGAGAAGGAGAAGAAGAGGAAGAAGAGGAAGAAGAAGAAAAGAAGAAGAAAAGAAGAAGAAGAAGGAGAAGAAGAAGGAGAAGGAGAAGGAGGAGAAGGGGAAGGGGAAGGGGAAGAGGAAGAGGAAGAGGAAGAAGAAGAAGAAGAAGAAGAAGAAGAAGAAGAAGAAGAAGAAGA
>NC_045439.1:45729602-45745676 GCF_002776525.5 Piliocolobus tephrosceles | reverse complement strand
GAAGAAGAAGAAGAAGAAGAAGAAGAAGAAGAAGAAGAAGAAGAAGAAGAAGAAGAAGAAGAAGAAGAAGAAGAAGAAGAAGAAATCCAAAATGAACATCATAAATTAACCTAACCCCTAATATCAAGTTCAGGGCCAGATACCAGGAAATTAAGGGTCCTTGATAGAAGGAAATAACAGGTTAATGAGTAAATTATCTATTTGATGGAGTTGTTTCATGTTTCAATTTATTAAGGAAGAGTAACTATCAGTTGAGAGATTTTAGTTTTGCTATGCTTTAGCCATAATGCTGTTACTGGAAATTATTAGTCAGTAGGTTCATTTGCTTTTGTTAAAAAAAAAAAAAAAAAAAACAAATCCTCAGTAAAAACTTGCCTTCATTTTTGCTCTGACTGGAAGGCATGGATCCTATTTTTTGCATAACAGGAACAAGTTATTTAAATGTATTTTGGAAAGAAGAGATAGAGAACTTAAACACAACCCTATTTCCTACAATTTAGGGTTGGAGTTTTAATTAACACAAAACTTTGACAGTGGTGTCATAACAAACACAGAAGAAGCATTAATGGCCAGTGATCTGGAAACAGATTATATAGTTTGGTCCCTTGCTTATGGAGTAAGATAGATGAGGACATTGATATGCACTCTAAGAGGACTTTCATTTCTCATTTCTCTTACCTATTTTTTTATGAAATAAAAGAGAACAGAGCAAGTATGGAATTGACACCACAACTTCTTTGTTCCTCATACAAGGTACTAGACTGAAAAACTTGACCCTATAATTTGAGAAGTCAGAGCTGTCCAACAGACCAGTGGTCTATAATTTGAGAGATAAATGGTTCCCCTTTCCCGTCAAAGGGAACAGTAAACCTCCAATTACATGAAGAACCTCAGCCTAAGGCTCCATGTTTTAGAGGAGTTCATCTTCTATATATTTCAGTAGCCAGAGGCTCAGAACCTTGGCAAATATCACTGACAAGGACCTTGTCACATGGACATCTATTTCCCCAGCCTCCCTGAGTTCTTAGATTAGCCTAGAGATTCCTCTTTACCACTTCTTGGCAACGGCCTATTATTTAGGGAGACACTTCCACACTATGGCTGACGTTCTAGCCTCATTATTAACAACACTCCTTTTCACTCTGACAGCAGTCTCAGTTTGAACAATAAGTTATATGGTTACCTTCACCTCTTATCAACCTATTATGACAGTCACTCTCTCAGGAGTTTTCTATGAACACTGAACTATTCCTCTGTCCTGGTCATCCTAGATTTGAAAATACTTTCAGTATTATAGGCAATCAATTAGAGGCGAGCAGTTGGTATAGCGTACATCAACTCTCTGTGTGACCAGGATTAGGCCACTTATATTTCCTGGGTCTCTGTTTCCTCATGTGAAACCCATACTTTAAAGTAAATTATCTTTTTAACAACAAATATCATTTTGGCTGACATAAATCCAGGTTTAACCTTCTGCTCTTTTCACCAGTTCACTCCTATGGAACAGATTTCTCTGAGACAAGAAAGTCCTGGTCAGTAGGTTCTGTTCAGAGCTTGGGCATACCAGAAGGAAGGGTCAGATGTCCTCTCAGAGCCTACTCAAAGCGTCTCTTGAAGTCTAGTAAACTCAACCATTGTGAGTGGCTGAACTCATCACTGAAGCTGCTGTGGATTCTTTATCCCTATTTGTAGTTTTAAACAAGTCTGTTCCAGAGAGCTTCAGACCAGCTTGAGGGAGGCAGAGCCACTAAACTGCTGTGTACCAAACATTCGGGCCTCTCATCCAAGGTTGTCCCTAAGTATATGTTTGAGAACAAAAGTGTTCTCTTCAACTCTCTAGAAGACTTGATTCTTACTTCTGAGAAATATGGGTACATACATAGACATACATCATGATTTTTGATTCTATAGAAATAGGTAGGCACATCTCTTAAGCAATGAACCTCATTTACAAACACTCATTTGTACTCTGTCTCTTCCAAAAAGAATTTGAGTTGGTTTTTATCTCCTCATTGATAACTACAATCTTGTTAGTTTGCTTATAATTTGCTTTATGCTCCAATAACATCTACTTAATTAGTAAGGGCAACTACCAGGTCAGAGGTGAAGAAGGAAGTCTGTGTCTTGGCAAGTCAAAATCACACACCAGCTGAAGTTGTGAGATATAGATATGAAGGAAGAATCAAGAGAAACAGGGGAACATGCTCTGTAGAGGAAATGGAACAGTTGATATAGACAAGAAACTGCAAGACTTGAAATCAAAAAATAGTCTTTCGAGTTCTCAAAGGGGTTGATGTATTCTTATTGGACTTCATTTGTGTTTTTAATCCACTGTGTCCTTTCAGTCGACCCTCTCTTCAATGAAAGTCTGAGTTGGTTCCTTGAAACCAAATAATCTATCAAAATCTGTAAGATCCCTGTTAGTTAAACTTTTGTGTCTCTCCAGTCTAGAATCTAAAAGTAAAAGCTCCAACAGCAAATAGTTGGCACACTCAACTTTGGATAAGATTTACAATGGTACTGTTTATAAAGGTGTGGGTGAAATACAATAGAGCCACAGGGAACAGTGCAATAACCCGTTAGTAACTGCAGAGAGGTTACCACACCTTGCCCTGAAAGGATAAAGGGAAGTAATACAGTTGACCCTTGAACAAGATGTTTGAACTGAGCGGTTCCATTTATATGCAAATATTTTGGAGATTTGTAACAATTTGAAAAACAGATCACTTAGACTAGAAGTAGGGAAAAAATAAAGAAAAAGTGAGGTATGTCACGAATGCAAAAAATATATGTAGATACTATAGATACTAGCCTATTTCATCATTTACTACCATAAAATATACACAAGTCTATTATACAAAGTTAAAATTTATCAAAACGTACACACTTACAGACCACACATGGCTCCATTCCCAGTTGAGAAATGTAAACAAACATAAAAATGCAGCATTAATCGTAACTGCTAACTGCATCAAATTAACTGCAGTACATACTGTACTACTGTCATCATTTTATAGCCATCTCCTGTTGCCGTTGTGGTGCGCTCAAGTGTTGCAAGTATCCACTTAAAACGCATGTGTTGCTAATCATCTACAAGTAAGCAATTTATCTCTCTACTAAATTTCTTGTTGTAAAAAGTGATCTTGCGGTTCTCCTGTATCTTTCATCCTGTTTAGTGCAATACTGTAAACCTTGAATAACACCGTGGTACCCAAACGAAGCGCCACTAGTGATGCTGGAAGTTCTCCCAAGAGGCAGAGAAAAGTCATGACATTACAAGAAAAAGTTTAGGCCAGGCGCAGTGGCTCACGCCTGTAATCCCAGCACTTTGGGAGGCTGAGGCTGGTGGATCACGAGGTCAGGAGATCGAGACCATCTTGGCTAACACGGTGAAACCCCGTCTCTACTAAAAATACAAAAAATTAGCCGGGTGGGGTGGCAGGCGCCTGTAGTCCCAGCTACTTGGGAGGCTGAGGCAGGAGAATGGCGTGAACCCGGGAGGTGGAGCTCGCAGTGAGCCGAGATCGCACCACTGCACTCCAGACTGGGTGACAGTGAGACTCCATCTCAAAAAAAAAAAAAGGAAAAAGTTTAATTGCTCGATATGCACCATACATCAAGGTTTGCAGCTGCAGTTCCTCACCATTCCAGACAGATGACCATCTTGAAAAAAAGCAACATAAACTTACATGTCGGTGAATACAGTTCAGTACTATAAATGTATTTTCCCTTCCTTATGATTTTCTTAACATTTTCTTTTCTCTGGCTTACTTGCAATATGTAATCCATACAAAATATGTGTTAATCGGCTGTTTATGTTATTGATAAGGCTTCTGGTCAACAGTGGACTATTCATGGTTAAGTTTTGGGAGAGTCAAAAGTTATACATGGATTTTTGACCCCATGGGGCTCAGCACTTCTAACCCCTGCATTGTTCAAGACTCAACTGTAGTTACTGGAACTCAGAAGGAAAGGGTCCTGTGCAGAGATATATATACTACCTTGACAGGGGCAGTGACTGAAGTCAAGGACCACAGCCTCACAGAGGCAGCATCACAGGGAGGAAGTCAGGGGAATATAACCTGACCTCAGTTCCCTCCCTTCAGTGTCCTCCTGGGGCTCCTCATTGGCTGAGTCCCTCCAGAAGCCAGTGTGCAAGGAAACCTCTCCATGTTGTCCTGCAGCTCAGCTTTCCAGGGCAGAGAGCAAGGTAGAGAAGTCTCCCACATTTGGATTTATCTGGATACATTTCTGACTGCAACTTCCCAAAAAAGTGGTTAAATCTGTGCTCACAGCCTAGGGAGAAAAGGGACTATCTTTCAGGAAAACGAGGCGCAGGTCCTGCCTAGCCAAAGGCAAATACACCAGAAGGCCATAGCATCCAGCAGGAGCAAGGAGGGGCAGTGTCTCGCCTGCCTGCCTCCCACGTGTGTCAGCCTGGGAGGAGAAGCTTTCCCGAAAAAGGACGCAATGGGCAGTAATGAGATGTGGCAGCCGAGTGTGAAATCCTGCCACTGGCCAGCGGCAACTGGAAACAAGGCTGAAAATAGCTCAGGCAGAATTCCAGCTTCAGGACAGGGATGAAAACACTTTTACCAAGAGGCTTTCTTTAAAGCCATGTAGAGCACTTGTGGAAATGGTATTGTGGTGTTATTTTTATTCCAAACATCCATTCCCAAAGGAACCCTGAGCCACAGTGCCCTTCTCTGTTGCTGAAGAAAAGGGACTGTGCTGGCAGGGCTGAGAAAGCTGTGTGAAGAGGCATTGGCAGGTGACAACTTAGAAGGACCAGGGTCTGGGACACATCTGCAGGTGAAAGTGAAGATGAGATGCTGTCTTGTTCTCAAAACTACTTGTGTTTCTCCTTGTGGAGAATAAAATTATCCCCTTTCAAATTTATCACCAGAACTGGATGAAGATCGTTATGTTCCCAGTTCTCAAATCGATTCTATGAAACCCAGTGTGGCTGCCTAATAATTGAGTTCCCTAAAACATGAATGCATTTTTTTCACCTTCTTTGCCAACCTCTCACAAGCCTCTCTCCTAAAATCATGAGAATTTTCATTAACTATTAATATTCATGTTATGTTTATTGCAGAAGAAGTATCACAACCCTCAAACGTGCTCACCAATTCCAGAGCATAAATTCTGGATCGATATCATTCAGTAGAATGGTGGTGGGTTTCCTCTATATGCTAAGCACTCAGAATACCAAGATGAGTTTATTCATCTTTTTAAAAATAAATTTTCTTGTGTACATTTGAGGTTTATAACATGATGTTATGGTACACATAGACGGGAAAGTCGTTACTATGATAAAGCAGATTAACGTATCTATCATCTCACAGAGTTACTTTTGTGTGTGTGTGACAAGAGCAGCTAAAATTCACTTATTTAACAAAAATCCCTAATGCAAGCTTTTTGTTTGTTTGTTTGTTTGTTTGTTGTTTGTTGAGACAGAGTCTCACGCCATCGCCCAGCCTGGAGTGCAATAGTGCGATCTCAGCTCACTACAACCTCACTTCCTGGGTTCAAATGATTCTTGTGCCTCAGTCTCTCAAGTAGCTGGGATTATAGCCAAGCTAATTTTTGTATTTTTAGTAGAGACTGGTTTTCACCATGTTGGCCAGGCTGGTCTCGATCTCCTGGCCTGAAGTATCCGCCCACCTCGGCCTCTCAAAGTGCTGGGTGAGCTCCGCACTTGACCCCAATGCAAGTTTTGTTAACTATAATCCTCATGTTATACATTAGATCTCTAGACTTGTTTACATCTGCTACTTTGTATCCTTTGACCTATATCACTGCATTTCCTCCCCTCCCCTTGCCCATAGTAACCACTATTTTACTCACTGTTTCTGTATATAAGACTCTTTTTAAAAATAATCCACATATACGTGAGATCATGCAATATTTTTCTTTCTGTGTCTGGCATATTTCACTCAGCATGTCCTCCACACCCATCCATGTTGTGGCAAATGGCAGGATCTTCTTTTTTTCTTTTCATTAAGGCTGAATAAAATGAGTTTAATATGGCCTGGCTTTCAAAGAAATGGATACATAAACGAAGAATTACAAAACAGTGTAATAAAATAAAACGTTATATTTTATAAACAGCAAGATCGTTGCATAAGAAAGGGAATGATGAAACTGTAAGTGGGCAGAGAGGCTTCCTGGAGTAAATGGATTACAAATTTAACTTTATGAGATGAATAGGAGTTTGTGAGGTGGCTACGTGTGGTAAGGGCATTCCAAGCTAAGGGAAAAGGATGTGCAAAGGCAAAGAGGCACAAGTGACTGCCATGTGTCCTAGGCACTGAACGCAAGTCAGTTTGCTGAAGCAAAACGTGCTCCGGGAGGCAGCTGGAGAGGAAGGCAGGCAGCAGTCAGCAGACCACGATCCGTGGAGGTGTGTTCCAAGTCACCTAACAGCAGGAGCAGATTGAAGATGGTTTCTTTTCTGTTTTTATTTTGTTTAAATTAAATTAGAGTGTCTATCCCTGTAAAAGTTTCATCAGTTTTATTCTCATATGAATTCTTGAGTGGGAGGGACAGAGGCATTGACTTCATCATGCTATGAGTTGAGCATCACCTGTGTCCCCCCAGGGAAGTATGTCATACAAGTGAACAGTCTTTCATGGCATCATAGCAAGGAAAGCGAGTGCTGCCTGCGGGTTGCGGAGAAACAAGGGGTTTAAAGCAGGGGTATATGTTGGTCAGATTCACGTTTAGCAAGATCCCCCTGATAGCACTGTGATGAACTGTTTGTACTGGATGGTGGGAGGCATAATGGGTTAGTTTTTAGGGCTTCTAAACAGATTGCCACAAACTAAGTGGCTTAAAACAACAGAAGAATTATTTTCTCATCATTATAGAGGCCAGAAGTCTGAAATCAAGGTGTCATCACACTCCTCCTGGAGGCTACAGGGGAGAATCCTTCCTTGCCTCTTCAAGCCTCTGGTGACTGTTGCCAGTCCTTGGCTTCCTTGGCTTGTGGCCACATCCATTCATTCTCTGACTCCATCTTCATATTACCTCCTCCTCTGTGTGTTTGTGTGTCCTCTTCTGTCTCTTAGAAGGACACTTGGGACTGGAGTTAAGGCCCACTGGGGAATCCAGGAAGGTCTTATCTCAAGATCCTTAACTTAATTACATCTGCAAAGACTTTTTCCAAGTAAGGTAGCATTCACAGTTTCCAGGGATTTGGACGTGGATATATCTTTGTGGGGACCACCATTCAACCCGTCACACAGAAGAATCTTATTTCTCAACCTATGATCAGCAAAGCAACTGCATTAGGATCTCATGGGGTGCTGTACTTTATCATTCGCATGCTGCTGGACCGGAGATGTGGACTCAGGAGGTGTCAGCCAGCCACCCTGAGGACACCCTTGTGATGAGTGTGGGAACTAGAATTAGAATGGTCAAGAGTCAGTAGTGACTTCACAGTAGAGATGAGCAGGATGAGAGTGAACATAATGACTTCTGGGTGTCATCACGGGACAACTTACCGAGATGAGAATGCAGGGAGAAAGCATAGTATTCTAGGAATCTCAAAAGTTGGAAAGACTAGTGAGATCATCCTGTCTAGACCTTACATGATTCAGGATTTCCCTTTTTGTTATCCTTTACAAATGATCATGCAACTGTGATTTAAGCAACTGACTTTACTGAAACCAAAGTTGCATGATCATTGGTAAAGGATTTGTCTGACTACCTTGTCTGTTTCCTTCACCAGCTTCTAAACTGAATGAGAAAAGAGGCCATGTTTGTTGGGTTCACAGTTATTTCCCCAGAACCTGATAGAGTACCTGTATGCTGAAGGTGCTCAGTATGTATTTTTGTGGGGGATTTTTGGTGGTAGTGGCTGTTTTTAAAACTACTTTATTGAGGTATGAGCGTCACATAAAACGCTGTACATATTTAATGTATACAGTTTGATGAGTTTGGAGATAAGTGTTCACCCATGTAAATATGTGTTTTTGAATGAATGGGTGAATGAATGAGCAACTTTGGTAACAGAAAGTTGTAGAAACTGGGTAAGAATTAGAATGGTCAAGACTTAACAAGAGTTATTCCAGTGGTTACTCTTCCATTTGGGGCAGCTCTAATTGCATGTTCCTCTTTATACAGTCACTTATTTTGTTCCCTAGGTCACTCAGGTTGAATCTAGCTCTTCCTCTACGTGAAAATTTATTTCAAATACAAAGAGAACTGTTGTGCTCCCTGAGTCTCCTTCTCTCTGGCTAAGTATCTTCATTTACTTTAACCATGTGGCCTGTTTTAGTCCTGTTTTAGAAATGCGTCACAGTTCTCGTTGTTCTCTTTTCATTCACTCAACAAATATTTATGAGTATCCACTGAGTGTTCTGTAACAGGGCTCTGTATGCAATAGGGGGAAAAAAGAGACATGCACGTGTCTTCCACCTCATCAGTGTTCCTCTGAAGTTATTATACATAGCCATCCCCAGAACTAAGAAAAGCAGCTGCCCCTTCCTTAGTACTGTGTATGTGCTCTTTTACTACTACAATATATCTAAATAAGAGATATTGATTCTTCCACCTGCTTTTTTGCAGTATGAGATGTGATATTTCTTATTGTTTCTACAGCCATGGACTATGAATTAAGTGTGACTTTTCTTTTGGGTACAGGAGCATATATACATAGAAGGATGTAGACAGTATGCACAACACAGCCGTCTACATTCTTCCATCATTTACAAACAGAATATGTGTTTGCGCTCTTTGCTAAAGGTAGTGTAAATGCTCAGAAATGCGCCCCAGCAGCCAGAGGAGCAGGGTGTTTTTCAGGCATCTGTGAGAAACAGATGCTCTGTCAAGCCAGAGACAGGGGCTCAGGTTACATCATGTGTTCAGTGAAGCACGTCAGAATCATTTGCCTAGTAGAGCCTCAAGTAATTGTTTTATTTCTTATTCTTCTATTATTTTATGTATTTTTTTCTACTTCTAATAATGAAATAAATCCATAATAAAACAAAAATAATTCAACAAAACTGATGGTTATTTTTTTTTCATTGCAAATGTCTGTTTAACTAATTTGTTCACTAATAGAGGCTCCCAAGCTTCAGAAAAGATATTCTCCTTTAAGGGAACACAGATGTTTGACTTAAAATTCCATATTTGTGACATTTCAATATTGGTATCCTCATTTTTTTTACTAATGAAATTGTAAGAAAACAAAATCTGCTTGTCCTACAGCAATTTGGCTGTGATTCAAAAACTTTTATATTAAAATGAAATAATATGTTCTACAAATCTAATTGCAGAGGAATTAGACACACTAAACCAAATAGTCATCTGTGACACAAAATGAAATAAAACAGAGAAAACCCAGGAAATAGAAAGTAGAAAGAGGTTCTAAGGAATGTCTGTCTGCTTCTATTGTGATCATTTCTGGGTTCAGTTTTGATGTTTTCAAATGAAAAATTTTAACCTCAGACCTCATTTTCTTTATTTTCCTTGTTGCCCTGTCTTATGGTACTGATCAGACCTCATTTTTAAATGACATGTTTATTTCACTTACATTGTACTTATGTAGTTGAAGTGAATGGATTAGGATCATTAACCAACTTAATTGTATATTAATGCAAATAACAATATATCTGTCAGAGTTTTAATAGTGGTTAGAAAATAGGGAAGAATGACAAGAGAAGTTTAGTGGAAGATGGGTATAGACATAACGAGAGTGTATAGGTAAAACTAGCCAGAATTGTTTGGCTGTTTTAATTTGCCTCAGTCTTCAACTTTAAATAAGAACATTTAATCAATTAGATTACTTGCAGTATAACTATTTCAGTTCTCCAAACACCATTAGGTTGTCTGTTCTTCAGGCCAAGTTCAACGCCACGTACGTGGTAACTGCTGAATATTTGCAGAATGAATGAACGAAGTGAACTAATGGACAAATAAATGCCACACTTCTTCCTTTTTTTTTTCTTGGTAGTAGTGTAGGTCAGTAAAGACCTCAAAATTCTGACACCCATAATCAAGACACAAACATTTGACTCAACTAATAGAGAACTATCTTTCGCATTAGAGTTATAAACAGAACACTAGATGAATTTTCTTATTATTCTTCTCTACTAAAGGCATTAGGTCACATTTAACATTTACTTGAAATGTCTGTATGTTTAAGTTTCTCTATATATTTATATTGTTAAATTGTTGTGACTAGAATATAATTTTATTTATAAATACTTTCCAAACTATACTCTAGCCATGATCCGTTGGATAATTCAGTGTTTTTATAACTGATATCAATCATTGCAAGTTATTTGAAATCCTGATGATCCTCACCGATAGTTCTAGTCACGTCCCACACATACCTCTAGCCCAAGACGAACAGGTTGCAACAAAGATGTGTTTGTGCACGCATGTATGTGCATATGTGTGTGTGTGTGTGTGTGTGTGTGTCTGTGAAAGCATTGTGGATATTTTGCGTTTGCTTATTTTGTAAACATAATATTAATCTTTGCTTGTCAGTCCTTGAGGATTTTTGCACTTTCACTGTTTACATAAGCAACCAACTGATCATAAAAAGTCAACTTGACCATATAGAATAGGCTGTGGTGTAGTCTGAAATAACATTTTTCTTCAAACTTTCTCATTAATTGCCAGCCTGCTCAGCGACTGCCAGAATATGATTAACCTTCTTAGATCAGTTCCCACTGTTGTGCAATGCATTCTAAAATATAGCAGCAAATAAATATATGATGTCACAGAGACAAAAGCTCTGCAGGTAAAAACTAGCATAAAGCAGATAAGCATTCTCTGGCTGGGATACAGAGTTTTAAAACCTCTTAAAATAATTAAACCTTACTCTGAAAACACTACATACCAGATGTGAACTGCCCAAACTTGTTTTTGAACAGATTCATTTTATGCCCATAGAATTTAATGCACAGATTCATGTTCATGCAGTTCAATTTATGGATTTTTAAACTATTTCAGTACTTAGTCCATTGATTGATCTAAGAGCCTAGATATTAAAATGAAGTCTGCTATTCCTTTTATTCATTAAAGATACGAAAAGACTATTTCTGTCAATGGTTATTGGATCATCCTACTTGACTATAAACAGCTCCTTCACCTACTATGCATGTGCACAAAAAATAGCAGAGCCTTTCCTAAATTGATTGTTAGGTCAATTGCTTTGATGCCACCAGGGCCCCCATATTGGCCGAGGTTGCAGGGAAAAGAGGTTGGGGGAGTAATCTCATTTCTAGGATAAGAAGCATAGGAATAGGAATCAAAAGATTGGCATTCTAATCTTGGCTGAGCCGTCGAATAGCGTGTGACCTGGTCCAAGAAGTGGTGCTACCCTAAACATTCATTAAATCTTTACAACATGGACAGATAAGTTTAGATAGGTGCTGCAGTATCCCCTTTTACAGATGAAAAGATTCAGATACTTTCCCTGTGTCAGGCCGTAGGTTAGGATCAGAGCCAGGATTCTGCCTGGAACAGGTTGGCTCCTATACTGCTATTTTAGAGGTATTGTGATAATGCATGTGAAAGGACTTTGAAAAGTATAAAGAATGATTATTCTTACACAGGAAGTACACTCAATAGACGTATTTATGTACTGAAAATTGGAATGAGGGTGGAAGAAATAGTGAAATAACTGGTGATGATGACTGTTGATGATTGTAGGGTGGTCACCACCTGATTTTGAGGAGTGGCACATGCTAGCTAAACAGGGCAGAGAAGCTAAACACAGTCTAACCATATGATTCAGCATTGGAACCCCTTTAGGTGTTTATGCAGCTGATTTGAGATATATATCCACACAAAAGCCTGCAAACAAATATTTATAGCAGCTGTATTCATAATGACCAAAAACTGGGAGCAACTAAGATATCCTTCAATAGGTGAATGGATAAATAAACTGTGGTACAGCCAGTTGGTGGGATATTATTTGATGATAAAAATAAATGAGCTGTTGAATCACAAAAAGACATGAATGAATCTTAAATGCATAGTTTCAAGTGAAACAACCTAATCTGAAAAGCTACATACTGTATGTTTACAATTATATCACATTCTGGAAAAGGCAAAACTATGGAGACAGTAAAAAAAAAAGCATTGATTTCCAGGGGCTCAGGGAGAGGGGAGGAAGGATTAAAGAGGTTAAGCAGGAGAAATTTCTTAGAGTGGTAAAACTGTCTACCTAATACTGTAATTATGGATACATTACACTGCATATATCAAAACCCATGGAACTTTATAGAACAAAGAGTAAACATTAGTGTATGCACATATTCAAGATCATTTAGAAGGTCAAGGGTCCTAGAATGGACTGCAGTGACAAAACAATCTAACTGTACTAAAAATCTATAAAGTAGCTTCACTGAAGGAGGTGGGAGGAAAAGATGCTGACCTAAGTGATTTTGGAAATGAGAGGAATCTGTAAGACTAAAGGCGAAAGAAAATGTCCATAAAACTGTACTTAATAAAGTTGTTTCCCATAAGGTTTCAAGTTAACAGTTCTAATACTGCTCTGCACTTATACCAGAATTAGCAATTAAGTAAATGCATGGCAGATGGTAGGAGCCAGATTTCTCATGGAGTTCACAGATAAGCAATGGGAATAGGCTGGGTTGGTCCATGTGGTAATGAATTAGAGTTGGGGCTATCAGTATGAATTCATTCATGTTTAGCTTAACATAGATACCTATGGTTACATATAGAAATATTTACAGATATTTGTACATATATACAGAGCTTAGTATACATATTTCCTTGTTGTGTCAACTAAGAGAGCCTAGAAAGCAATGACACCTCAGTAGCAAGGAGAACTTCTAGTGCCCAGATTTGGGCTTTAATACTGTTCTCCAGTAAAAGAAACTAGAGCTCCTTGGAGAAACTGCTGATTCTAAGACTGAGTTAGCATATATACAAGTTGGCCCTGGAGCATCTTGTAGTGCCAGAAATTAAGTATCTAACACACACACACACACAAAATGATAGGAGGATCTCAAAGGGATAGAGGAGCCAACTTCAACAAGAGCTCCTCATGGCCAAACCTGAAACAATTTGAACCACAAAATAATGCAGTATTAGACTATAACTGAAAGTGTAAAATAACTATGAGTTCACACTATTATAAATGAGTAATTGAATAAATAAATCAAGGAAAATGACAAATCTCCCATGCAGAAAAATTCCAAATAATTTCTGTAGATATTCTACACTCAAAGAGGTAGAACATAACCCTCTACTCCTTTGATGTGGGCTGTATGTAGTGACTTCCTTCCAAAGGGTGCAGCATAGACATGGTTTAACTTTACAGTGAAGAACATGACAAATTACCTGAGCCGAGCAATCAAGATCAATATCAACAGTAATAAGTCATGTTGATGGAATATACCCATGATACAATGCAACAAAAAGCCTCTTTATCTTTGTGGTTTTCTACCCAAAAACCATAATCCAGTCTAATCATGCAAAAAAAAAAAAAAATCAGATAAATACCAGTTAAGGAGCAATCTACAAAATATTTGATGAGTATGCCTCAAAAACAAGGTAAATCTGAAAAATCATCACAGCCAAGAGGAGCTGAAGGAGACACAACAACTAATGTAATATGGTATCCTGGATGGGATTCTGAAATAGAAAAAAGACATTAGGGACCGGGTGCAGTGGCTCATGCCTGTAATCCCAGCACTTTGGGAGGTCAAGATAGGTGGATTACCAGAGGTCAAAAGTTTGAGACCAGCCTAGTCAACAGGGTGAAACCCCGTCTCTACTAAAAATTTAAAAATTGGCTGGGCATGGTGGCGGGCACCTGTAATCCCAGCTACTCAGGAGGCTGAGGCAGGAGAATTGCTTGAACCCGGGAGGCAGAGGTTGCAGGGAGCCAAGATCGCACCACTGCACTCCAGCCTGGGTGACAAGAGCAAAACTCTGTTTCAAAAATAAATAAATAAATAAATAAAGAAGGACATTAGATAAATGCCCAGGAAATCTGAATAAAGTATCGACTTGTTAATAATATACAGGTAGTGATTCACTAATTATAACAAATGTACTATACAAATATAAGTTGTTAATAATAGGAGAAACTGGATATGGAGTACATAGGAACTCTCTTTACTATCTTTATAATTTTTTGCAAGTCCAAACTGTTCTAAAAAATAACGTGTATATATACATCCTTTTAGTATATATAAATACACTATAGAGAAGATTTTGGTTTTACCTAGATTACATCACTGAAAGATGTTTTGATGTGGGAATAAAAGATATAATCAGACACAATCCTGTAAAAATCAATTCATCTCCTTGGTGATGATGATTTTAGTTACATATGCTCCTTTTGGATGGACATAGCTATAAGGAAAGAAATCTTTTTAATGCAGAAGTGTATTAAATTTATTCGTTAAATAAACAATGAACATCTCCAGATAGCGACAAATGGCAAGGAATTACATCCAGCTATAATTTAACCAGCCCTCCTTAGGATTGCTACTATTAGCGTTCAATGGTGGTATAAACCATCTCTAGAGTATGCTTTTTCTATAGATGGTTTATTAGATGACTTGCAATGAAATCGAACACAGGACTCTTCTTTAACCCCTTCAGGAATCTGATGAAACACCTGGTCTAACAGAAGAAGCCAGAGAAAGTTATGAAGGGGGGTATGTGAGCTTCTGTGCTACTTATTCTTGGTCCTGCAATATGGACAGTGAAGCACCCTGAGAGCTCACCCTTTCCCAGTGCTATAAAGCAAATTGGATGGATGAGTATGATTTGGAGGAGAAGGAAACTGCAGTTATCACTGCTTTACCTTGACCTCTGCCTGGAGACAAAGCTGAGAGGGTGACTACAAAATTAGAGTGACAACTAACATATGCTGGATACATATCCTGGGCCCGGATGATGCCAGGTATTTTACAGTGGGTCACTCCTCACAACAATCCTATGAGCAGTAGTCTCTTCCTTAAGATTTTGAGGGGGCCCAGTAATCAGTACCCCTCTTCACCCCCTTCATTCTCAAAAAATTAAGATATAAGACAAAGGAGTAACAGATGAAGATATTATAATATCGCCCCTATTACTGATAAAGTCTCTCTTACAGTGCTGGTGGGAGCATAAATCAATATATACATTTTGGAAAACTAAACCTGAACATATGCATTCTCTATGCCCCAGCAATTCCACTCACAGAAATATACCCAATAAAATGTTTACGCAATATACCCAATAAAATGTCGCTCACCAAACAGCATGTACTAGAATGCTCATAGGAGCACTATTTGTAAAACTGGAAAATACCCATGTGCCCAGCAGCAGTAGAAAGGATCAATACATCTTGGTATACTCACACAATAGATTATTATATAGCAATAAGAATGATCAAACCGTCACTACAGGCAACAATATAGATGAATATGACAAATGTAACATACAGGCAAAGAAACCAGATGCAGAAGAGCATGAACTATATGATTTCATTTATGCAAAGTACAAAAGTAGGAAAATGAATTGGGTTTTAGAAGTCAGTTCAAGATAGTTGTTGCCTTTGGGTGGGGACAGTGATTGAGAGGGAGCAGGCAGGAGACTTTTTGGGGACTAGCAATATTATTTTTCTTGAAATGAGTACTAGTTACTTGGGTGTGTTTGGTTGTGGAAATTATAGAGCGATACACAAGCAGTAAGCATCTTTACCATATATATAGTACTTCAATTAAAAAAAATTTTTTTTTTCATCCAATGAAATGATAATTTTAATTTTTTATTTTTTTAGGATGTAATTTTTATTGATCATGAATATTCAATTATAATTTTCACATTTTTACATTATAGATTTTGTATTTGTCTCAATTATATTCTCATGTTATCATACTTAGAAGTATTAGATTAATATATGCTAATATTTATTATGACTATATTAATATAACAGCTTTTTTTTTATTATTATACTTTAAGTTCTAGGGTACATGTGCATAACGTGCAGGTTTGTTACATATGTATACATGTGCCATGTTGGTCTGCTGCACCCATCAACTCGTCAGCACCCATCAATTCATCATTTATATCAGGTATAACTCCCCA
>NC_045439.1:45725821-45729202 GCF_002776525.5 Piliocolobus tephrosceles | reverse complement strand
GATGGGGTTGTTTGTTTTTTTCTTGTATATTTGTTTGAGTTCTTTGTAGATTCTGGAAATTAGCCCTTTGTCAGATGAGTAGATTGCAAAAATTTTTTAAATCCTCTCTTGATCCCATCTTCCCATCCAACTACCACTATCTCTCCTCTTCCCTGTAAAGCAAATGTTTTTGAATGGAGTGTCTTTGCTTGCTGTGTCCAATGTCTGCATTCTCTCTTGAACCCAGTCCAGCAAACCTTTTGCCCTAGATTCTAAAAAACTGGTCTTATAAAGATCGGTGATGACTTGCATATGGCTTAACCCAGTGGTCAGCTTGCCTCATTGGACTTACCAGCAGCATTCCATACAGACTATCACTGTCTGCATATTCTCTTGGTTTCTGTACGCACTATCCATCACCAGGTGAACTCACGGAGTCCCATGGCTTTAAATGCCATGTCTGTACAGATGACTGTCTCATTTATATTTTCAGCCCAAATCTCTCCTTGGCACATCAGATTTGTGCATTAAATTGCCCACTCAACGTCTCAAACATAATATATTCCAAACAGATGTCCTGATATCCTCCAAACCTGCCCTTCCCACATTCTCCTCCTTCTTATTAAGCTTCTCACATCTACTCCGTCTTTCCAGTTGTGTAGCATCCAAACCTTGCAATAACTCTGAACTCTTCTTTTTTTTTTTCTCATACAATGCATCTAATCCATTAACCAGACCTGTTGATTCTACCTTCAAAATATATCCAGAATTTACCCACTTCTTGCTGCTTAGATGCCACCATCCTGGTCCAATCCACCTTCCTCTCTTGCCTGGGTTATCTCAATAGCCTTCTAGATGCTTCTTCCCTGCCCCTCACTGCCCTGCCCCTTGCCTCTGCCCTTGCTGCCCCACAATCTATTTCCTACAAAGAGTGATCCCAGTAAATAATAATCCAAATTATGTCATTTGTCTGCTCCAAACCCTTCTAATATTTTCCATCTCACTCAGAAGAAATGGCAATTCCAGGCTGTGAACTTTAAGACTCTGTATGATCTGACCTCACATTGGCTTTCAAACCTCATCTTGCACACTTCTTCCCCGGTGTGCTCTGCTTCCGCCGCACTGGGATTTTTATGGGTCCCTGGACACTCCGGGCATTTCCCTTGGCTCAGGGCATTTGCATTGGCTGTTTCCGCTCACTGGAGTTCTCTTTCCCTGCTATACGCATGGTTTTCTCTCTCATTTCCGTCAGGTCTTTCTTTACTCAAATGACATATGTTTTAAAAGAGGATTTCTATCTAAAATTTTATACACACATCTCTGTATCCCCCTTCCCAGCATTCTTTGTTTTCTCCTTGGCCCTTATCACAGTCATGTGTGTATTTGTTCATGTATTTGTTGACTGAGCGAGTGATTTTTTTTTCTCTCCCAGTAAGCTGCAAACTCTGTGAAGACAGGGATATTTTTCCCATTTTTCCCCATCATGCTGCAAGCCCAAGATACAATTAGAATGCATCCAGTTCACTGTCCATCTACCTGTGGCATTTCGACCATGACCACAAACCAAATCACTCTCCCTGTGTCACATTCCCTGAGAGACTTTGTTTTCTCCCACAGGAAAGATTTGTTTATTTTTCTGATTCAATCAAATGTACCACTAGTTTCTGCAGGATTATTTGTACCTCTTTCAGGATCCTGAAGAATTTGCTCCTGGGCCGTGAAGATGGGAAGCTGAGTCAGAGTACAGTTCTTCACCCAATCCCACAGCCACACATGCCTGCTCACTCACGGGATCTTCCCACTCTCCTTGGGAAGGCTTCCGAGCTGCTTCCTCAGGATGTCCTGTGATCGCAGCCTGACCTGTCAAAGCCATGCGAATGCCATCTGTTCAGTTATATAACTTGAGATCCGGAAAGAATTCTCAACATAGGATTTGCTGCCCAAATCGAATCATTTTCAGAAAGGAGATTAAACATTCTTTGCTGGGAAAAGGAGAAATAACCAGACAAATTATCATTTCATTGAGTATAAACAAACCTTTGTCCAAAATACACAAATGAAAATGACAAATTTGCTTCACTAATATTTGCTTGCATTAAAAATATATACAAGACTATGGTTCAATATCTTAAGTGCAAAATAAATTCTTAAGTGGGAACATGGAATTATTAATTTAACCAATCTTAATTTTGTTTAGATCATTAGCCTGCAGTATAATGCCCCAAGCAGAATTTGGGGTGAGGGGCTTGGTGGGGGAAGAGGAAGTGCTCATTACTACAGACTTGACAAGATTATTAACACTACAGAATGATTTTTCTTTCATGGGAGGGGAAGATATCTGGCCCACCAGCAGTCAGACAGAAACCCTGGCTTGTGATTTTAACATTACCTTATGTGACCCATGGTCACCTTGTATGACCAAAGAAGACCATTTATGAAATAGCTGCCTGGAGTTAAGGATTTAAATGGTAACTTTGCAGACTAGGTTTTCTCTCGCCATCTAATTTGCTCGCCTTAATGCTTGTTTCTTTGCCCTTATTCTTACTGGCCCTCGAGTATGATATCCTGAGAATTTATGTTGAACAGCACTGATTTTTTCACATGGAGCTAGCACATGTTTATGACTAGTACAAGTTTATGACTACAAAAAACAGAGATTTTGTCATCTTAAACTGAATTTACTGGGAATAAAATCAGTCAATACAGAAAAGTATAACAAAGGAAATAAAAATCACCACAACTCCTACTACCTGAAGATTATATGGTTAAAGTGTTTCATATATTCTTCTGTAATTTTTACACATATATGTTTTTAAATAAAAATTAACCCTACCTATAAACCAAACAATACTATTTAACTAACAAGGGAAGAATAAATTATATTTTTGGTTGGCTATATAACAAAGAGAATCCAGCCATTCAGGAAAAAACAGGGTAAGACAAGGAAGGAAGCCAAATAGATGGACTGCAATGGAAGTACACCCAGAATGAATGAATGAATGAATGAATGAATGAATGAGGAGCTATTTTACTGACTGTGGTCAGTCAGGGAATGCCTATTAGAAAAAGCAGCATTTGGCCGGGCGCAGTGGCTCACGCCTGTAATCCGAGCATTTTGGGAGGCTGAGGCGGGCAGATCACCTGAGGTCAGGAGTTCGAGACCAGCCTGGCCAACATGGTGAAACCCCGTCTCTACTAAAAATACAAAAATTAGCCAGGTATGGTGGCAGGCACCTGTAATCCCAGCTACTCCAGAGGCTGAGGCAGGAGAATTGCTTGAACCCAGGAGGCAGAGGTTGCAGTGAGCTGAGATTGCACCATTGCACCCCAGCCTGGTTGACAGAGCCAGACTCCGAGAGAGAGAGAGAGAGAGAGAGAGAGAGAGAGAGAGAGAGAGAGAGA